>NC_057419.1:20384589-20499801 GCF_019320065.1 Cervus canadensis
TCACCAGCCCAGGTGGCATGCATGAGACAAGTGCTCGGGCCTGGTGCACTGGGAAGACCCAGAGGAATCGGGTGGAGAGGGAGATGGGAGGGGGGATCGGGATGGGGAATAAGTGTAAATCTATGGCTGATTCATATCAATGTATGACAAAACCCACTGAAATGTTGTGAAGTAATTAGCCTCCAACTAATAAAAAAATTAAAAAACAAAACAAAACAAAACAAAAGCTCCAAGCAAATGAAAGTCCTGTATCAGACAGCTTCAAAGGAAAATTCTTCCAAATGTAAGAGGAGCTAGTAGTTATCTTCAAAGCCACAGTAATCAGACTAGCATGTTATTGGCACAGAAACAGACACATAGACCGATAGAACAGAGAGCCCAGAACCTATGCATGTATGGTCAGTTAATCTATGACAAAGGAGGCAAGAATATACAATGGAGAAAAGATAATCTCTTCAGTAAATAGTGTTGCAAAAACTGGATAGCTACATGTAAAAGAATTAAATTAGAATATTTTCTCACACCATATACAAAAGTAAGCTTAAAATGATTTGATCTACCTATAAGACCTGAAACCATAAAACTAGAATAGTCCTTGACATAAGTAAGAGCAATATGTTTTTGAATCTGTTTCCTAAGACAAAAGAAATAAAAGCAAAAATATACAAATAGAACCAAGTTAAAGTTAAGAGCTTTTGCACAGCAAAGGAAATAATCAGCAAAACAAAAAGACAACCTAGTTAATGGGAAAACATAATTTGCAAATTATATGACCAACAAGGGACTGATATCCAGGATAAATAAATACCCATACAACTCAATATTTTAATAAAAGCAACCTTATTAGAAGATGGGTAGAAAACTTGAATAGACATTTTTCCAAAGAAGATAGGTAGATGGTTGACAGGCACATGAAGAGATGGTCAGTGTTGCTAATTATTGGAGAAATGCAATCAAAACCATGATGAAACGTCACCTCACACCTGTCAGAATGGCTGTCATAAAAATGACCACAAATAGCAAATGTTGACAAGGGTATGGGGGAAAGGCAACTCTTGTACATTGTCAATAGAAATGTAAATTGGTGCAGTTACTTTGAAAATAGTATGGAAGTTTTTTTCTCAAAAAAGTAAAAATAGAACTACTCTGTGATCCAGCAATTCCACTTTTGAGTATACATCTTAAAAAAATGAAGAAAGTAATTTAAAAAGATACATGCACTCCAGTATTTACAGCAGCATTATTTATAAGATACAAAAGCAACCTAAGTATCCATCAACAGAGTAATGGTTAAAGAAGTGGTGTGTGTGTACATATGTACATATGTATACATACACACACATATGTACATACATACATACACACCTACATACACAGGAATATTACTCAGCCATATAAAAGAATGAAATTCTACCATTTATAGCAATGTGAATGGACTTAGAGAATATTATGCTTAGTGAAGTGAGACAAATACTGTGTTATCACTTATGTGTGGGATCTGCAAAGCAAACAAATGTATATAGTAAAACAGAAATAAGACTCACAGTTAAAGAAAACTAGTGGATACCACAGGGAGAGGGAAGTAGAGAGGTACAAGATAGGCATATGGAATTAATAGGTATAAACTACTATGTATAAAATAGGTTAACAACAAGGGTTAGGATTAGATACAGCACAGGGAATTATAGCCATTTTGTAATATCCTTAAATGGAGTATTGTTTATAAAAATGCTGAATCACTATGCTGTACACCTTAAACTAATATAATATTGTAAATCAACTATACTTCAATTAAAAAAAAAAGAAGAGAAACTAGCTGAACCTAAAGCTAGCAGAAGGAAAGACATAATAAAGAGTGGAAATAAATAGAGAATAGGAAAACAAGCAAGAAATCATTGAAATCATAAGTTGGGTTTCTGAGGAGATCAGCAAAATGGACAAACCTTTAGCTTTACTGACCAAGAATGTAATTAATCTTGTGTTGTCCTCTAGTTAAAATAAAAGGCTGTATTTTAAATTAAAATAGGTTCTGATAAATGTATCTCTCATTATAGATCACACTGTTTTGAATTTATCAAGGCTGAAGATTCAAGTAGATTATTCTGCTTTGTGTAAGACCTTTTTTCTTGTATTGACTTTGCTAGTACATTTCACTCTATGATACCTAGTTGTAGAATTGTTTCGTAGTTTACTCAGAAAGCTAATTGTAATCCTAGGTTGGTATACCATGAAGAAACAGTTGTGGTTTAGATAGAATTTTGAGAGTTCTGAAAGTCCCCTTATAAGGATTTATTAAAGAAATTTGAAAAGTAGTACAGTTGACTCTGCACGAGAAATTCAAAAAGCAAAGGAAATGGCTATAGTGAGAAGTTCAAGGAGAAGAGGGAGTGACAAGATACTGAGATTGGAATAGAGGAGGAAAGATTAATTATAATTCCCTCCTTTTAAAAGGACCACTCAACGTGTGCCATCTTTCAACAAATGCCATTAGAATTTTCCCCAAGAACTAGTTCAAAAGAAAGAAAAAATTCTATATGACATTTATTTTAGTATTATCAATAAAAATTCAAACAGTACAGACAACACAGATGTTCGAGAAGAAGGGTCTGGTTACGAGTATTGTATGTATATCCACCTAATAGAATATTAGAAAGCCATTAGAATGACTACATGGAGAATAGTAGAAAATATCTGAATACAGAAAATTGATTGTACCACCTAAAAGCTTTTGATAATAAGGTGTTCTTCTCTCTGAAGGTGATCCTGAAGGTATTGGCCGTTATGCTGTGGTCAGAGTTTGAATCCCTTTCCCATTGTTGCTGGCCAGTGTTGTCTTGTCACTGGGCCATTGAAGTTAATTCCTCAGTGAATTTCCACTAACTCTTTTTATTAGTCTAAAAGGGTCACTTAGTAATTAATTTATAATTTAGCTATCTCATGATAACTTGTTTATATAAGTGCATTCTCTATTTTGAGGAGATTCTGTGTGAGTAGTAGGTATATGAATTTGAGTATCCTTGAATGTCTCTGTATGTTTCAATCGTAAATGTCACGTGTTTACTGTTTACCATTTGGAAGTAGACTCCTGAGTAATTAGTAGGAGTTTAAACAGCTGTTTTGGTGGGGAAATTAGGCAGTTTTTCTTATAAAGATTTGCTCTTTCAACTAAAGATTGATCGAGAGAAAGGAAAAAAGTGTTATGAGAAGCAAAATAAAGTCAAAGCTCTATCAGAATAAAATGGCCTTTGGAAGCTACTTTTAAGAGACCATGCTCTCAGAACTTGTGATGAAGCATATAACATTGCATAATCATAGAGTTATGATAACTCCAGCAATTCTGAGGCTCAAAGCAACCGTTTACTGAAATACATCATCTAATAGTTTTTTAAATCCATCTATGTTCTCTGAATAGTAAACTCTTATTGCCCTTTCTCTTAAGTGGTTATTTTGCTGCATGTAGAATTCTAGGTTGAGGTTATTTTCCCTCAGCATTTTGAATGTATTACCTTCTTCTTGTCTGGCATTTACTTTTGTTGCTGCTGAGTATTCTGTGAATCTACGTTGTGTTCCTTTGGAGTGACTATCTTTTCTCTTTGGTAACTTTTAAAATTTTATATTCAGTGTTCTATTGCAACTTCACTGTGATGTGTCTAGGTATAGATTTAAACTTATTTATTCTAGATATGATTGGTGTGCACTTTCCATCTGGAAAATGAGCACTCTCAGTCATGTCTCTGCAGGTTCTTATTCCTTACTTATTTCTTCTGTTTTCTTCTGAAACTCATTAGGTATGTTTCTATGTCTGTCAATACATCTTTTATTTCTAGTCGTGGCTCTTCATCTTTTTATGTCATGATCTCTCTGGGTTGGCTGTGGATGAAATCTTTGACTTCTAAACTTATAACTCTTTTTGAGTAACTGTATATGATTCCAGGTTTTATAGTCCATTCTTTTTTATGTCAGTCTGTTCTTGTTTTGCTTTTCCCAATTTCTGTTTCATAGTTCTCTGTTCCTTTTTGGAATGCATTTCCTACTTTTAACTTTGTGGGTTCTAAATAAAATTATTTTAAAGTTACTTATTTTCAACTTGTTCTGTCTTCATTTTTGTCAGAAGTAAATTCTTAGAGCTGTGTTTTTTCCTTTCATATTTTTTTTTGAAATTTACTTAACAGTTTCATTTGAAATTGGAGTTTGAATTTCATTCTCCCAAGTTCCTCCATTTCTAGCAGTTCAGTGGTGTCTCTGCCAGCCATACCCCACAGTCCTGCACCCATGGGCCTCTAGTCTAGGGCTAATTCTTCTTCTTGAGGTTCAGCACTTCTTTCCAGTACAAATGTCAGGGATCGTGAAGATGATACCAGATGGTGGCTGAGCCCAAGACTGGGCTATGATGTTCTATTTGCTTCTGCTTCCTTTCCTAAGTAGGCAGCCCCGAACGCCTTCACAGACTTCTTCCTCGCTTTGTAGGTTTACAGGTAGTGAAGTGTTAACCTTGTTCTCTGGCTTCAGGGAATCTTGTTATGGGCCCCCTGCCTCATGTGGGGCATTTAAAGCCCTTACTATGCTGTATTTGAGCACTCAGCTCCCTCCACCTACTTCTGAACCCTTAGCCTTATATACCAATTTGTGATTTGGCCACACGAGGATCTTTATCTTGATGCTGAGTGTGTCTCAGTCTTTATTTTAACACTTTTTTGCTTGTGCTGTCATCTGTCATTGCATAGCATTTTATGGAACAGAAAGTTTAAGTTCAGAAAGCAGAAGTGAGGTACTTAGAGCCTCATAGCTAGTAAGTGACAGTGCTAGCTTTTGTAGAAGAGGAAAACTGGGAAAGGTTTCTGGGTAGGTGCTTGAAATTTAATGATAAACCTTTAGAGAAAGAGAAAGAAAAAAGTATTCATTGCACATCATAAAAAGTAACTATAGATCTGCTAAGCACAAGTTAATATGGATTTTCAGTCTCTGTGCCCATTTTCTAAATATGAAGTATTTCCTAACATTAAGCTAAAATGTTTATTTTTAAAGTGCCTTCCCCAGTGCAGACTTATGTTCATCTTTGCCAAAAGAGCTTTCACATTTTGGTCACTGGGCCATATTTGGTATAGCAGAAAGCCAAGTGTATTTCATATCCTGCTTTCAAAGGGGAAAAAAAGAGGCAGAAGTTTTAAATCATAAATAATTATTGTTTATGCATTTCAAAATTGATTTTAAAAGTATACAAACCATTGAGGCTTTGTGATTATTTACTTTATTAATTTATCAAGTACTTACATATAGTGCTTATGTGCCAGCTGCTCTTCTAAGTGCTTTATAAATATTAACTCATTTAATCCTAGCAACCATGTATGGTAGGTTCTGTTGCTGTCCTCAATTTGCAGATAAGCAAACTAAGGCACAAAGAACTTCAGAAATTTGCCCAGAGCAAGTAAGGCCTGAAGCTGCCATTCTGATCTAGACTATCTAGACTCTGAGTGTCAGCTCTTCCTACTATGCTCTACTATGCAACCGTGTCTCAGAGTTATTTTTCTTAACTTCTCTCTTCTTAACAACAGAGTTGACACATTATCAGCGATACATTTTATATTCTGAAACCTCTTAATAAATTAGCTTCATCCCACTACTAGTAGCTTGTTTTCCTTCTTCTTCTTATATTTTGCTTGTGATGTTACTGTGTAAAGTTTACTATGCTAGCATCACTCCTCTGGAAGATTCCTTAAGTTCATCTACTCAGTTCATCAGGTGTTAACGAAAGGTGATTATAAGAGGCCCACACTTGGCTGAGAACTGTAGGAATGCAAAGGTTGTGATGTGGTCCTCCTTCAGCTCCTTCCGTCTCACCCATTGTCTGAAAGCAGTTATGCATAATGCCGTCCAGCCTGCGGTCTCTCATGGTGCACCTGTGTACCTGTCATTTTTTGTGTATCTCATCTAAACCATTTCCTCATGCTCTATGGTCAAGGGTTGTAGGTGATAGCTGGACACCATGTTTTGTATAACTAACAAAATAGCCCAGTGTTTGCCCTGGGAGGCAGCTATGCCTGATTTCTAGGTTTCTGAACAATGGGATACTTATTTCTCTTCTCTGACACCTATCCCCCACTAAACAGTGACAGAAACCAGGAAACACCCCTATGTGTCAGGGGAGAAGCAAGTGCAGAAGCAGAGCAGGATAGGAGGGTGCCCCTTGTGCTGTGGTATCATTAGGAGTGGATGGTAAAGGACACCCAGAGGGCAGGGCTAGGGAGGAAGCCTGACAGAATAGTTAAGAACATGGACTCGGGGTTCAAATCCTCTGCCTCTTACTGGCTGTGTGTCTTTGGACAAGTTTGCTTAGCCTCTCTGTGTCTCAGTTTCACCATCTGTGAAATGGCTATAGTAGTAGTGTTTACTCTCATAAGGTTGTGATGGTCAAGATCTCTAAAGCGCTTAGGATGGTGCCTGGCATATGGTCAGCTCTCACGACAATGAGCTATTATAATTATCAGTACAGGCCCAGCAAAGCAGAGGTGGAGTCTAGCTGGCAAACAGAATTACAGACTCAGGACAGCCAGAACTTTGTGATCATGAGCCCAGAATGAGTACCAGACTGGGTTGTGTTAGAATCACGTTCTTTCCCACATTTGTGATTTTTCATGGCTGGCCTACATCAGGGTCAACAAACTACAATCTGTAGGTGAAATCCATATTTTCACCTGTTACTTTAAATAATGGAAATGATAAGGAAAAGAATCAGCATAAAGACAGTCCCCCATAAGCTTTTAACCCATCTTCTCCTACCATGAGGATTGCGATGCCTATGTCTATAGTTTGCGGCTTTACCTGGAGGACCTTTATCTGGTCAAGATACTCTTTCAGACTTCACTAGCAGAACCTTGAGCAAATATCCTTTATTCACCTGACAGCTTCAAAGGCTTGCTGTGAGTGGACCTTCCCAACTCTGTGTTTCTCAAGCATAATTAGAAGAAATTGACTAAGGCCTTGCCTTCAAGGTGAGGAAGAGGGAGAGAAGCCTGTCCTGGGAAAACAGGATAAAGGAGCTGTTTCTTCCTGTCTCCTGAATACCCTGCTCTGCTCAGCAAGTTCTGTAGGTATCCCTTACTGGTGTGCTGGTAAATCTCTCTGATGAAAGAAAAAGCTACTGTTTGTAGCCATTGCTGACATCCGTGTTGTAAATATTCCCACCGTGGCTGATGGCAAGCACAGTTTGGAAGGGCTGCACATCATCATTGGCTCATTGGTACCAGCCTGCTCTGCTGTAGGCAGCTTTGCTTTACCACTAAAGCTTTGTGTCAGGATTCTCTGTGCCAGGGGGTAGGGTTTTTGTTTTTGTGGCGTTTGTTGGTTTGTTTTTAAATCTAGGGACTGTTCCAGCCCAGTCCCAAAATGTTAGAAATGAGGCCATGTTTTTGACTAGAAATGAATCTTCCTCCTTGTTTTTATTTAACTTGTGCCACTAGGTGGCACTTTAAGGACATTACAGGAAATTGGCTTTACTGGATTTATTTTTTAACTTCTTATTCAAGTATAATATGTATCAGTAGGTACACATTGAGTGTGCATCTCAATGAATTTTCACAAGCTCAGCACATCTGTCATTGGCACTTATATCAAGGAGCAGAATATTACTGGCACCCAGAAAGTCCCTCTTACGCTATTTTTCAGTTCCAATTCTTATTATTGGGGTTCCCACTGTTCTGGCTCCTAACAGCATAGATGAGTTTTACTTGTTTCCTGCCTTATAGAAGTGGAACCATGAAGTGTATACTCTTGTGCCTGGCCTCTCCTTACATGCTGTTTGTGTGATCTATCCAGATCGTTGTATGCAGTTGTAGATCAATGCTGTATAGTATTTCATTGTGTATGCAAATATATCACTGTTTTCTACTGTTGATGGACATTTGGGTGGTTTTCAAATTTTGGCAGTTATAAATAATGCTGCTATGCATGTTCATGTATGAGTTTTTGAGTGGATGTGTATTTTCATTTCTCTTGGGTCTATCCCTAGGAGTAGAATTTCTGGGTCATGCGGTAAGCATATGTTTGGCTTTAGTGGATGCTGCCAAATGGTTTTATAAAGTGTACTGATTTATACTCCATCAACAGTATTCTCATTTCACTTCTACATCCTCATCAATACTGAGTTTATTTTATGGCTGATTCCTAACTCTTACATAATTTTTATAGCTACCTCTCTAGCCAGCTATTTCTAATTGAATTTTTTTCTGAGGTCGCCTTTCTCTGATGGACCTGGCTCATGCAGGAAGGGCCATGTCATCCCCAAAGGGGACATTTATCACAGTCTATGTATGAGCTATCAGCAGTTAGAAAAAGTGTTATTGAAACCCTCCATCATTAATACAGAGCAATGGAAATGGGAAAGGAATTCAACATTATAAGTGTGGTAAAACATCAAGTGAAGGTAGGACTTTGAGGTGCACTCTCCCGCTCAAGGTTTTCATCTTTTGGCAAGAGGGGGACAGTTCCTTATGTTAACTTCTACTTACAGAAGTAGATCCTATGACTGGGAAACCAATTATAATTGTCTTCCTGATCAGGATAGCAGCTGCCATTAATGAATAGCTACTCTGTTTTTGTGCTTAGCACCCTGTTGTTGTTCAGTTGCTCAGTTGTGTCTGCCTCTTTGCGACCTCATGGACTGTAGTACGCCAGGCCTCCCTGTCCTTCAAAGACAGATGTTTCACTTAATCTTCACAACACTAGAAGTTAGGTGGATTATCCCCTTTTGCAAACGATGAAGCTGTGGCTCAGAGAGGTTAAGCCGATGTCCAGGTTATGTACCAAGCAAATGCCAAGCTGGATTTGACTCCACAGTCTGTGCCCTGTACCTGCTCTGCTCTGTGGCGCCAGTTAACATGGGATGATGGTTTTGACTTGTGCACTGGAATATGAAATAGTGTTGGATTCATTACTAGCTCCTTGCACACATTGATCAGAGGACCTGCTGTTCGCTGACCCTCAGCTTCAGTACCAGGGAAGCAAGAGTGAAGTAAGATGCAGCTCCTGCCCTCCAGGTGCTTATACTTCAGCTACATTTCTATCTCTCACAAGTGACTTGGGTCATGGATTTTGGAAATTGTTCTTACAGAGAACTCAGTCCTCTGGATTCTCTGTCTGAGACTGACTGAAATGATGGAATTTGTTGTGGCCACTGTGCTGCTGGCCATTGGTTCTGCAACTTCTATGCCTGGGTTTGACCACATGGTTTTCTGGTGTGTCCTTACCCAGCAGAGGTGGGAGTCAGGTTGAATGACACTGAGGATATCAATAAGATGCTGGAGATCCCTGAGAGGCTGTAGCAGGATTGTTTGTTCATCTGTCTAGAAATTAGCCTCAGCCTTTGTGATTCCGTCTTGGGATCTGCCTGGATTCTTGGGAGGTAAATGAAACTTGAATTTCTTTTTCTAATCTGTCAGTTGCATGAATATTACAACTTTTAAAAAGTCATCAGTTATTCACATGGTAGCAGTTGGTTTTGCAACTAGACTACTTACTTTTTAAATGAGATTTGATTCTTTTTTGGTTGCAAATCTGACATTTAAACAAAAGTCTTATTGCTAAAATTTTTTCCCAACTTCAAATATATATTTATTTGTGAAACCATATTACATATACCACCTATTCCCTCCATGGTAAATGGAGAAGAAAACAATTAAGAAACCAACTTAGTTTTTACTGGTGCACCTGTGGCCTTTTCCAGACTAGGACCTTAGAGACTTGGGTTTCTCATTTTTTAACTGAAGAGTTTGGGCCATCGGTGGTCCCTAGTTGGTCTGGGCAGGCTACATAAAAATCACCCAGGGAGCTTATTAAAATAGAAGTTGTAATGCTCCAGACCTAGGAGATCCTAATTAGAGAAGTCTGGGATAGTATCTAAAAGTCTGTAATTTATAAAAATTCCCCAGGTAATTCTCCTGTGCAGCTCTATTTGGGAACCACTGGGCTAGAAGGTCTAGAACAGAATGGAGTTGAGAAGAAACTTCTGATATGTTTGAAGATTTAGGTAATAGTTACGTGCCTGGAGTGGGTTCCAGATGGGCAAACTAGTGCAGTTATGATGCGGAGGAAGATTGGAGCCAGACGCTGGAAGAGCTTTAACCAGCTGAAGGAGTGTGTTGTGTGCCCAGGCCTTAGGGACCCATCGAGGGGCTTTGAAAACATATGTTTTGATGAGAAGGTGCTTTGCAAGATGAGTTCCTCAGTGGTATGCAGGATGGATTGGACCAGGGGAAAAACCAAAGGCTGGGAAAAGACCCACTGAAGTTTCTGCAGTGGCCCAGGTGAGGGGATGTGATGAGCAACTGGTCTCAGATGGGCACCGTGGGGCCTTTGTGAGCTCATCTGCAACTGGAACCTGAGTTATTTTGCTTTAAGCTACTTTAAGGAAAAAAATCCATAATTTATCTGTATTCTGTTAATCTGACTACCATAAGGAATGATTTTTATTGTGTTTGTGTCCAGGAGGCTTTAAAGGAGCCCAGTAAATAAATTCATGCAGAGAAGTAGTTGGCAGCAGCAATAACAGCTGCTACTGCAGAGAAAGAGGGAGGCAGGAAGGGAGCCCTTTCTTGCCCTGCAGCAGTGTCCTCACCCTGCCTCACACTCTTGGCCAGGGCTAGAAGGGGACGATGTATGTTTGGCTTGAATGGTGTTTGCCTTTCAAATCAGGTGTAATGGTTTTCCTCTGTTCCTCTAAAACCCAGTCTGTAGGTCAGTGTTTCCCCAAGTGTGTTACACAGGACATTAGTTTTGCTGGGTGGTAATGTGAATTATATGAGAATAAGGAGTTGAAGCCAAATAAGTCTGGGGAACTGCTGGGTTAAACAAAGGCTTCCTTTACCTCACAGGAGTTCAAAGCATGTGGTGTGCTGTGCGTTCTCTGGATTTCTAAGAGGGAGAGAGACTGTGTGGTGTTTCCTGACCTTATGTGTAGGATCTTTTCCCCTCCAGGTCAGGGACTGGCAAACTGACCCACACACCAAATCTATCCTGTCACCTGTTCTGTAAATAAAGTTTATTGGGACACAGCAACACCCATTCCTTGTATTTTCTATACCTGCTTGTACACTCAGCAGCAGAGTTGCAGGTTGGCAGCAGAGACCTGGAGACCCAGAGACCAAATGACCTGGACAACTGAAAATATTTACTATTGGCTCTTTACAGAAGAAGTTTGCTAATCTCTCCTCTAAGAAATTCGTGGAACTGGTGTTACCTTAGAACCCGGATTGGATGGGTGGTTCTAGCACTGCTTTGTGATGAGTCTGCTTAGTTTTTTTTCAGCTGTTGTGTGGCCATGTTTCTTTGCTGTTGCTTTAAACTGTTTCCTCGCTCAACCATTTGCCCATTGTCTAAGATGGAAGCCAGGATTCCATGTGCCACTGTTCTTTCCTTTCACTTCCCACACTCCACCAATCTCCAAGGAGGTATCCGGTCTCCAGTCCAAATAGCTCTCAAAGCTGTCTGTCTCCACTCTCACCAGACTGGTTTGAATGACCACTGTCTTTTGTCTTGTTTTCTTCTTTAGCCTTCTAATTGAGTTCCCTCCCCCCAGTATGGGTCTCTTCCAATCTGTTTCATTCAGCAGATTCAGAATAATCCTTCTAAAACACCAAATCTTGTCAGATTGCTTCCCTACCTAAAATCTCTTGTTGACCTCTGTGACCCCCAGGATAAGCTTTAAATCCTCAACATGGATGTACCAACCAAGGTGTAGTCAGGAAAACAGAGACCACTCTAGGTATTTCACACTGGAAGAGATTTCATGCACAGAATTAGGTACTTACAAAAAGAATTAGATGTGCTAGAGAAGTGAAGGTGGGTGAAGGCCAATGCTATCAGGTTTACCACAATTTTCAGGAAGCGTAGCTATTCTAAGAACTGAAGGAAACAGCTGGAAATGCTCAGGCTGTCTGCAGCACCAGAGTCATGATTTGCAGGGAAATGCCTGAGTCCATGGCAAGATACTTTTGACTCCTGAAGCCTATGCTTTTCTGCCCACCGCTGTCAGAGGAGCAGTAATATGGCTTGTTTTTTCTTATTTCTTTGATTTCATATGAGTGACTTAGTGGCAGCAAGAAACTGTGTGGAAAGTAGATTTTATAAATGTAGTTCCCAGGCTCCAATCCCCTTCAGTGCAGGGAAGAGCTTAGTCATGGGGAACGGTGCTGAGTGCCGATAAAACAAGCCAGGACAACAGTCCGTAAGACCGAGTGTGGTCTACTCTGCTGTCTTGCTCCAGCTTCAACTTTCCCGTTTTTCTCCACTGTTCACTCTTGTTCCACTCTATTAGACCCCAAGTCCCAGACATACTGGAGTGTTTCTTAAGAGACCTAAAATAATGAACATTTATATCTCAAAGTTTCTATGAGTTAAAGATTCAAGAGAAACTCATCTGGGTGATTCTGGCGCAGAGTCCCTCATTAGGCCATAGTCAAGATGTCAGCTGTGACAGCAGTCATCTGGAAGGCTTGACAGGGCCTGAGGGGCTCACGTCTAAGATGGCAGACTCACATGGCTGCTGGCAAGAGGTCTCACTTCCTTCTTATGTGGGCCTCTCCACAAGGCTGTCTGAGTGCTTCAGGACATGGCAGCTGGCTTCTCCCAGAATAGTTTATTCAAGAGAGAGCCCAAGGAGAAACATACTAGAATGCTTTAACTCCCCTCTTCCAGGAGCACATTGCCTGGTGTCTCAGGTCAGGTTGCCTAAAAGCAGAGCTCGAGATGAGGATTCTTGAAAAGTGGCACATCAGATGTATAAAATAATTATCTGTCTAATTGAATAAGTGAATGAACCCTTCTTCTGGTGGAGAATCCAAATGCTTAGCCACCCTGGGCCTTTGTCCCTTTCTGGGAAGCCAGCTGAACAGAGCCCATGTTTTCCCATCAAAGCTCCTCAGTAGTTCTCAACATCCTAAGTGGCAGCACCTTCCAAGTCCATGTGACCTGTCCAAGTTTTTTGTTGCAAAAGCAGAATGAAAATATGTTTTTCTTTTTTTCTTAATATGTAAATTTTATTGAAGTATAGTTGACTTACAGTGTTTCAGATGCACAGCAAGGTGATTCAGTTATACATAGACACATATATTATTTTTGAGATTATATTCCATTATAGGCTATTATGAGATATTGACTATAGTTCCCATTATACAGTAAACCTTTGTTGATTGTTGCATATCTATTATTTTAAATTAGAAATCTAGCATTCTATTCATACTGTCAAACAAGTAGAATCAGAATGTCATAAAATTTTTAGTTGGGCAAAAATTCACATTTTCTAAAGCTTTTCTACTACACTTGATAAAGGCTTGAGAAAGAACATCAAAAAAAGAAGAGATGGAGAAATTGGAAAACATAAACTGAATGAAATGGGAGCGCTGAATGTGAAATAGAAAAAGTGAAACATACTAGATAAAACTGAAAGATCATCATATAGTCCATTTGTTTTTAAACATAGCTGCTGATTTGAAACATATCTGGAGCTTTGAAGAAAAAAAGCATTACCTGGACATTTGTATTTTTCAAAAAGTTCCAAGATAATTCTGATATACATCTGAATTTTAAAAACTGATTATAGGGTTTTCTATTAAATGGTAGTTTTGGTGATATAGAATTCTATTATTTTTTCTGTTGACCAATCATGGTATAATGGTATTAAGTCAGTAATAGCTACATAGTCACAATAGTAAAAGATATTTATCAATTTTCACAATTAATAACCAGATAAAAAATAAAAAATAATTATAATTGCAAGCGATAATGGGAACATGGTTAACCTAAACAATATAAAATAATTACACACAATTTTGGGGGTCAAATGGAGTGATGTGTTAAGTTAAAGTACATGCATGTACATGTTTTCATCCACCCAGCCAGTCTATGTCTTTTGGTTGGTGCATTTAATCCATTTACATATAAGGTAATTATGAATATATGATCCTATTAACATTTTCTTAATTGTTTTGGGTTTATTTTGTGTAGGTCTTTTCCTTGTCTTGTGTGTCCTGCCTAGAGACGTTCGTTTAGCATTTGTTGTAAAGCTGGTTTGATAGTGCTGAATTCTCTTAACTTTTGCTTGTCTGGAAAGCTTTTGATTTCTCCATCAAATCTGAAGGAGAGTCTTGCTGAGTAGTGTTTTCTTGGTTGTAGGTTCTTCCCTTTCATCACTTTAAATATATCATGCCATTCCCTTCTGGCTTGTAGAATTTCTGTTGAGCAATCAGCTGATAACCTTATGGGAATTCCCTTGTATGTTATTAATATTTGTTGGTTTTCCCTTGTTGCTTTTTAATATTTTATCTTTATCTTTAATTTTCATCATTTTGATTACTATATGTCTCAGTGTGTTCCTCCTTGGGTTTATCCTGCCTGGGATTCTCTGTGCTTCCTGGACTTAGTTGACTTTTCCCATGTTAGGAAAGTTTTCAGCTATGCATGTCTTCAAATATTTTCTCAAGTCCTCTCTCTCTCTCTTCTCCTTCAGGGACCCCTATTATGTGAATGTTGGTGCGTTTAATGTTGTCCCACAGGTCTCTTAGGCTGTCTTCATTTCTTTGCATCCTTTTTTCCATATTCTGTTCTGGGGCAGTGATTTCCACCATTCTGTCTGCCAGCTCACTTACCTATTCTTCTGCCTCAGTTATTCTGCTACTGATTCCTTATAGTGTATTGTCCATCACTGCTTGTTCTTTAGTTCTTCTGGCCTTGGTGAACATTTCTTGCATCTTCTCCATTCTGTTTCTGAGATCCTGGATCCACTTTACTACCATTATTCTGAATTCTTTTTCTGAAAGGTTGCTTATCTCCACTTCATTTAGTTGTTTTTCTGGGGTTTTATATTATCCCTTCATCTGGGACATAACTCTCTGCTTTTTCATCTTGATTAATTTTCTGTAATGTGGTTTTTGTTTTAGCTGCTGTGAGATTGTGGTTCTTCTTGCTTTTTCTGTCAGCCCTCTGGTGGATGAACCTAAGAGGCTTCTGTAAGCTTCTTGATGGGAGGGATCAGTTCAGTTCAGTCATTCAGTCTTATCCAACTCTTTGCAACCCCATGGACTGCATCACTTCAGGCTTCCCTGTCCATCACCAACTCCCAGAGCTTACTCAAACTCATGTCCATCAAGTCAGTGATACCATCCAACCATCTCATCCTCTGTTGTTGCCTTATCCTTCTGTCTTCAATCTTTCCCAGCATCAGGGTCTTTTCCAATGAGTCAGTTCTTTGCATCAGGTGGCCAAAGTATTAGAACCTCAGCATCAGTCCTTCCAATGAATATTCAGGACTGATTTCCTTTAGGATTGACTGGTTTAATATCCTTGCAGTCCAGGGGACTCTCAGGAGTCTTCTCCAACACCACAGTTCAAAAACATCAATTCTTTGGTGCTCAGGTTTCTTTATGGTCCAACTCTCACATCCATACATGACTGCTGGAAGAACCATAGTTTTGACTAGATGGTCCTTTGTTGGCAAAGTAATGTCTCTATGCTTTTTAATATGCTGTCTTGGTTGGTCATAGCTTTTCTTCCAAGGAGCAAGCGTCTTTTAATTTCATGGCTGCAATCACCATCTGAAGTGATTTTGGAGCCCAAGAAAATAAAGTCTGTCACTGTTTCCATTGTCTCCCCATCTGTTTGCCATGAAGTGATCGGACCAGATGCCATGATTTTGGTATTTTGAATGTTGAGTTTTAAGCCAACTCTTTCACTCTCCTCTTTCACTTTCATCAAGAGGCTTTGTTCAGGATCATTCTAGTTGGCCACATCTGGCCGTTCACCCAGCTTGCAGCTGGGATGCCACCTTTGCCTGAGTCTTGGTCACCCACAAGGCTAGCTGTTCCTATAGGCTCCACATGTCCTTGGCAGAGTCCTTATTCCCCTGAAGCCTGTTTGCCCACTCATTTCTCTGCCTTTCTACTAGACTTCAAGCTCCTCATCAGCAAGGTCTGGGACTTATTCATCCTTGAACACTGGTTCTAGTACATGCCCTGCCTGTCATGGCTGTTGGATAAATATTTCTTGAGTGAATAATACTCAGGCCCAAGAGTGCCAGCAGCTATATAGCATAGTGGTCAGAGCCCAGCTTTGGGACCTGAAGCCTGGTTTCACACTCTGCTATTTGTATAATCTTGGGTGAATTCCTTGCCTTCTAGATCCTCAATTTCCCCTCTGCTTCCTAGGGCTGTGACGATGAATGCAATAATCCATGGAAAACACCTAGAGCAACATGTGACACATAGCAAGGTTTTGGTGGTTCATAGTATACATCTATTAATAACAGTAACAGTAACGGTAATAATACAGTTAGCCTTAATGGAAAGGAGAAAGCTATAAGAAAAACTTGGAACTAGAAATCAGGCATGTTGAGTGCCTGCATCGTGGGTTTTGAAGAGGCAGTGAGTGGGAGTGGATTGGGCACCAAGGATCCAGGGCAGGCAGTGGAAGTGTAGGAGCAGATGGACTTACTCTGGGAAAGAGTGAACAGGGAGGGGAAAATGGAGCAGGAGAACCCCCAACCCCACATCTGAGGGATAAGAGGAGCCATAACAGGAAGAGAGAATGTTTCCAAGTAGGACACTGGCTCATCAGATGCTAGGGACAGGAGCTTTGCAAATGGAGACGAGAGTGCTGAGCTGGACATTGGTCTCTGAAGACTAGAGGCAGCTGGGACGTGCTGAGGGCAGTTGGCAGGAGAGGTGGAGAGGAGTAGGGTCAGAGGAAGGAAGAAGCGGGGCTCCACTAGAGCTTGAAGAGGGCCCAGTTAGCGATGAAGTGGGTGCGCTCAGGCCACAGCTTGTGTGCTGCCATGTGTTTTGGTGATGCAGATTAGCTTGTGAGTCTATAGAGGACTAATAACGTGGAAGTCATATTGGTTCACATGTTAACATTTTGCTTCACTGGCTAGTAGCTGCTGAAAACCAAGGACTCTAGCAGCGCCAAATGTAGTAAGCCTGGGAGGTAGGGAGCCACACGGGGTGTCCCTGCTCCCTGGGCTCCACCATCGGGCCATGTGGCCCCACTGTCTTGCAGGCCTTTGGGGCCATTCCTCCCCCGTCTTTGTGTTTTTATTCATGGACTCCATATCCCTCAGCAGCCAGAATCCTTCTGTTTTCTCCCTCCATCATGCTTACCCCTCTCCTTTTTTTTTAAAGGTAAACAGTCATGTCTACTAGTGTTTCTTTATCAGAAATTGAAAATAAAAATTTCAGTGCTTTTTATTATAATTATTGTATTTCTTAGTGCTTGAGTTGAAATTTTAATTTCTTTCCCCTACTTTTTCACTAGGCCTTGTTATTTTTAGTTTGCACTTTCAGAGCATTAGTTTTTAGCAATACATACATCCAATTATAGAAGACATTCCTCTTACTTCTTTTCCTAAGATTGAACAGTACTGGGAGGAGAGATGGGAGGGAATAGCAGGGTCTAGAGAAAGTTTTCTCAAGGATTGGCAGATCTGACCATCCTTGGCTGTTTCCCCTTAGTAACTATTTTCCTAGGCTCTCTTTACTACACATTTAGGTGGTTGTATTTTTGCATTTTTTTCCCTTTCTGCAATCTTTTGCTACAGTCTGAACAAGCATCTGAGGCCGAGTTGCATCCCCAGTTGAACAGGGCCCCCTCTCAAGCTGCGGAAAGTAGTCCAACAAAGAAGGTAAGGCCAGCATGAGGGCATTACTGTGATGGCCTTGTGATCCCTCCCCAAGGCTGTTTGCCTCTATTAGCCGATAGACTGTTTTAAAGTTTTCATGCCCTGACATGAATGTTTATGATCCAGATTTCCTTGAATCTGGGTTCTTTGTGAAGATTAGGGTCCTGATGATTCCTAGGCTCCACCTTGATGTCTCTGAGAGTTTGTACTTCCGTCTTCAACCTCTAATCTAAATATGGTGGCCTTGCTTTTGGCAAGACCAAGAGGAGCAATGGGGAGGGCCCTTAGCAGAGCCCTGCACCCTGCTGAGCCTCGAGGAGTGCCGAGGGGGCCTGGGTGGTCTCCCCTTTCTAGTCTTTGTGCCGCAGTTTACCCTGGCCCTCCATGTCACCGATCCCCAGTGCATTTGCTCACTCACTCACCGTGCTCTCTGTGAACACGTGCTCTTCTCCCCCTCCTCTCTTCTGCCCCGTTTTCTCAGGCCCTCCTCCCATCACAG
Organism: Cervus canadensis; assembly: GCF_019320065.1. NCBI lineage: Eukaryota > Metazoa > Chordata > Mammalia > Artiodactyla > Cervidae > Cervus > Cervus canadensis. The sequence continues at coordinate 20,402,748 of NC_057419.1, forward strand.
AGTGTGTGCTACACTTGGGAGGACAGATGGGGTAGGGCCTCCAAGAAAGCAGGCCAGCTACCTCCTTCCAGAAGACACAGTGGCTCACCATCTTGGCTTGATGTAAGAGCACAGGGTAGGAGAATGATGAGTTTATGATGAAGACCTCTATAAACTTTAAAACTTAGAACTTATTTAGAATGTATTCCCCAAAGCCCCAAAGTAAGGCAAGAGAGAATTTTGTCTTTAGTAAGGAAAGGCCTTGTGATGTGAGATGCACACAGCATTTAAAAAAGAAAGGAGAGGAGGTAAAGAGGGCACCTGATTCCTGTGTCCTTCTAGGTAACAAAAAGGTAATAGGCTGCATACATGGAAAAAAAAAGAAGGAAAGGCCCATGGAATCTGATGGTTCCTCCAGGTCTTGCCAAGCCACAAATCAGCCACATGTCCTTGGATGTGGAGTCTGAATAGAGTGCATGACTGACCTTGGGGACAGGCCAGGAGGAACATAAGGCATTGACAAGATGGGTGGCATTTACTTGTTTAACTGGTTTTTTTTAATCCACAGGAGATACCATATTCTCAGCCTCCATCGAAGCCCATCCGTAGGAAATTCCGACCTGAAAATCAAGCTACAGAAAATCAAGAGCCTTCTACCACTGTAGGCGGGCCAGCTTCTGTAACAACCGTGAAACCCCATCCAGCAGTCCAAAAGTAAGTAGGACAGATAAATGAGCACATAGTCAGAACTTTCATTTTAAATCTGCATATACAAATGTAAACTTATGTTTACACTCAACCCCTTGGACTGGTGTGATTTTAATGGTTATAGTCTTACCTCACTCATTTCTGTGATGGTATTACAGTCTCCCAGTCATGTAGAAAGAGGGTTTCTTTTTTTTCTTTTTCTTTTTTTTTTTTTAAGAAAGAGGGTTTCTAAGTGATAAGACTTAACCTGACCCAAGGGGTGAGTGAGTCACAGGCTGGGGTGTATTTCAGATTGGTTTGATTTCCTTCCCCTCCTCTCTCCTCTTCCCTTCCTTCCCACTCTTCTTGCTTGTTCTGGCCTGTGTTTTCCTGGGAAGAAGACAGTACTATAAATGATAGTTCCCTTCTTTACCTGTCTTATCTCATGTCCCCTTGATGCATGTGACCAGCTTCAAGACCCTCAGACCCAACTTTGAGTAGATGCAGTATGTGATTCCTTTTCATTCCCATGAAGAGATTCTGTTGTTGAGCATCTCAGCACAGAATGGTCACATGCAGAGCCTCTAAGATATCTTTTTGTAGCTGAATAGAGGGTAGGGACACCTGTGGACATTGCCAGGGACCAAAAAAACCATCGTCTGGACAAACCATCCTTCTCCAGAAGACTTTTACTTTAAGAAGAACCATCATTTGCCTCAGTGAAATTGAGTGAGGGCAGAAATTGAGGGCAGAAACGTGCTGCTATGTGTGACTTCAAGTGAGCCTGACTAGTCACTAACACAGATGCTTGGGATGTGTCATAACACTGCTCCTTACAGGTCTCAGGGTCTGCTGCAGAGTTTCTCCTGCTTACACTGTTATGGGAAGAAAAGTAACAGGTTCTGTTGGTGCAGCTTGCTGATGAAGTCAGTCCCCATTCTGAATCTGTGCAGCACTCTTCTTTAGGTGATAGCTTTTGTTTTTTTCCCCAAATGGACAGTTCCCTAGTGGTGTTAGTGCATCAAGGAAGTATATTTTGTCCTTAATGGTCCCTGAGAGCTTAGGCCATCTTCCAGCCATCCTCCAGTCTAGAGGATGGATCTTCGAGATACAGACGCATAAACTTTCTTTGATGTTCTCCTCGATTTGTCACTGTAATCTGTACTTCACATCAGTGCTGGCTGTGTGACAACTGAGTGGTGGCTATGACATGCTCCAAAGTAGATGGAAGGGCCACTGGTGGAATTCAAGCAGATATCTTTGTCTTTTTTTTTTTTTTCATTTTTTAAAAAAACATAACCTTATATAGATGCGTTTCATGTAGCATCCATTTCACTCTTGTAAGTGTACAATTCAATGGTTTTTAGTATATTTATATAGTTGTACACTCATCATAACAGTTTAATTGTAGAACATTTTCATCGCCCCTAAAAAGAGATTCTGTGCCCATTAGCAGTCACTTTCCACTCCCACATCCCAGGCAACCATTGTCTATCAATACTTTCTGTCTTTATAGATTTGCCTATTCTGGCTATTTCATTTAAATGGAATCATATCACTGTTTATAATAGCCAGGACATGGAAGCAACCTAGATGCCCATCAGCAGACGAATGGATAAGAAAGCTGTGGTACATATACACTATGGAATATTACTCAGCCATTAAAAAGAATACATTTGAATCAGTTCTAATGAGATGGATAAAACTGGAGCCCATTATACAGAGTGAAGTAGGCCAGAAAGGAGACACAGATACATAGAACAGACTTTTGGACTCTATGGGAGAAGGCGAGGGTGGGATGATCTGAGAGAACAGCATCGAAACATGTATATTATCAAGTGTGAAACAGATCGCCAGTCCAGGTTGGATGCATGAGACAAGTGCTCAGGGCTGGTGCACTGGGAAGACCCAGAGGGATGGGATGGGGGAGGGAGGTGGGAGGGGGGTTCAGGATGGGGAACACATGTAAATCCATGGCTGATTCATGTCAATGTATGGCAAAACCCACTACAATATTGTAAAGTGATTAGCCTCCAACTAATAAAAATAAATGGAAAAATAAATAAATAAATAAATGGAATCATATAACATATGGCCTTTTGTGACTGTCTTCTTTTACTTAGTATCATGTTTTTAAGGTTCATCCATGTTGTATCATAAGTCAGAACTTAATTTTTTAAAACTGCTGATTAGTGTTCCATTATATGGATATACCACATTTTATTCACCCATTCATCAGCTGATGGACATTTGAGTTGTTTCCACTTTATAGCTAATAAGAATAATGATGCTGTGAATATTTATGTGCAGATTTTTGTGTGGACTGATATTTCCATTTGTCTTGAGTATTTATACCTAGGAATCAAATTGCTGGGTCATTGCTGGGTCATTTGGTAACTTTGGGCTTCCCTGGTGGCTCAGATGGTGAAGAATTTTACCTGCGATGCAGGAGCCCTGGGTTCGATCCCTGGGTTGGGAAGATCCCCTGGAGAAGAAAATGGCAACCCACTCCAGTATTCTTGCCTGGAGAATTCCATGGACAGAGGAGCCTGGTGTGCTACAGTCCCTGGGGTTGCAAAGAGTCAGGCATGAATGAGCAACTCATACTGGACTGGACTGATGGTAACTTATGTTTAACAGCTTGAGGACCTTCCATACTGTTTTCCAGAGTGGCAGTGTCTATTGCATTTTACAATCCTACCAATAAAGTATGAGGGTTCCAGATTTTCCTCTTCCTTAACAACACTTGTTATTTGATTTTTAGGGTTTTTATCATAGCCATCTTAGTGGGTGTGAAATGGTATCTCATGGTTTTGATTTTTATTTCCTTAATGAATAGTGATGTTGAGCATCTTTACATGTGCTTATTGGCCATGTGTATAACTTCTTTGGAAAAATGTCTACTCATATTTTTTGCCCATTTTTCCTTGGATTACTTACCTTTTTATTTTTGAGTTATGAGTTCTTTATATACTCTGGATATAAATCCCATGTCATATATATGATTTGCAAATATTTTCTCCTGTGCATTGTCTTTTTCCTTTCATAATGACGCTATTTGAAGCACAATATTTTTAAGTTTGATCAAGTTTAATTTATCTAATGTTTTTCTTTTGTCCCTTATGCTTTTGCTTTCATATCTAAGAAACCATGGCCCATATCAAGTTCATGAAGATTTGTTCCTGTGTTTGCATCTACAAGCTTTATAGTTTTAGCTCTTACCTTGAGCCCTGTGGTCTATTTTGAACTCATTTTTCTGTACAATGTGATGAAGGGGTCCAGCTTCATTCTTTTGCATATGGATTTCCAGTTGTCCCAGCAGCATTTGTTGAAAAGAGCCATTTGTTTTATCTGCTTGTTCAGTCACCATCCCTCACCATGATATTCTTTCACTAGTTAGGTGAGCTCACGGGGTCAGGGTGAGAGAGGCTAGCACCCACCAGCGACACAAATAGTGCTATAAATGTCAGGGATTTAAGCTTTGCCATAAGGGAACTGTATAAGACTTACTTCAGGTCCCAGACCAGTTCATTTTAGAGTGATAAGGAGCAACTTAACACTCATAATTTTTTAAGACCTGAAGAGAGGACAGCCAGACACATGATGGTTAGTCTGTATAGCCCTTTATCGGTTAGGGTCCTGGGAGAGAATTAAGCTCTGATGCCCTTAAACATCTATGGTATATAGTAAGTTAATCTCTCTCCAGTGCATTTAGAGTGGTTGTTATTATATACCATCTTTGGGAAAATTGAGAAAAGAGTCACAAAGCAAGTTGCAAAATGGTCATCAGCTTTTGGGGAAATTAGCATTAGAACTGACCTATTAATAAGAAACAAATTCTGCTTCAGATACCATCATTGTCTACTCCATATAGGAGAGAGGAACTAATAAAATATTCTCTCCAAGTGAGCTGCTGAGTCCAGGTTATAAGTAATAAACAGCTCTTAGATTGTGTTATCATTAATGAACTGCCTATAAGGACAGAAGTGGGGTTTTCTTAGAAATAATTTGGCTTGATTGTTTTTTCCCATATTTTATGTATCTGCTAAGGATGGATTTTGGGAAAATAGAATTGCTTGAACAGTTTAGAACTAGAGGGTGTTGTGTGGCAATACTGTGACCGAACCTGTGCCAGCTTCTGTGGCCTAAGCTCTTCTCTGGAACCCCAGGAGGTGTCCTGCGGTACCCCAGGGCATTCCAGGGAGCTTGCGTGGCAGGGTCCGCTTGCCTGCATGAAGTTCTCAGTGTGGTTGGGATTCTGTTTCCCTTCTCTCTTCCTGTTTGTCAACAGTAGAATGAATATCTGTGGGATTGATGATTGGCATCTCTAATGGGAATCTACCATTTCCAAGAAGAGAAAAGGCAATAAAAACTCACTTCTTAGAAGCTGTCCTCAGAATTCCATGGGAGAAATCAGGGTCCAGGGTGAAGGCTAAGAAGATTTTTCTTATCTAGAGATCCCAGTTTATATTCCTTCAAACAGTGGTTCAGCTGATTGAGAAAAATGAGGTAACAGTCACTCAAATAACAAAGAAACTGACTTCTTTCCTATGTAGAAGTCTGAGTTGGTGAGTGGTCCAGAAGCATACCTGTCCAGAACCCAGGTCGCTTCTGTCATCATCTTTCAGATCCTGTGAGGGTTGCCTTTATCCCTCACAGAGGGATAGAGGTGGCTCACCTCTAACATGTTCATGTTCCAGGTCCCAGAAAAGGGAAGGGGACCAAATGGAGAGAAAATAAGTTACTTTTAAGGACATAATTCAGAAGTGGCATACATCATTTCTCTTGGATACCTTTCACCTAGACTTAGCCATATGGCCTCACCTACTTGCAAAGAAGACACAGAAATGCGGCTAGTTTTTAGTTGCATGGCCACATGCCTAGCTCAAACTGAGGAGGAGATGCTACTGAAAACAGGAAGGCACAAGAATATGATTGGAGGACAGTCTGCCACATAACCTTCAATGTACAAGCCTCACAGTGTACAGTTCTAAACTGAGAGATTGCCTGATGCAAAACAGCCGCAGGTAAAAGAAACACCTCACTGTTACTCCCTTATTTTCCTCCTTGGAAACCAGGCCAATTAGAGCCCAGCCTGGAACAGTGAGTAACAAGGTTAAGAGAACCTAGACAGACTCTAGAAGCAGGTCTTAAGAGGTGAGGCAAGTTGGACGCCTTTGCTGAACTCTTGAGAGGTTTTTGAAGCTGGATCCTGTCTTTGCATTCTGCAGGGCTCATTTGGTGGCAAAACATGAAGAGCAACTTGAGCTAGTGAAACTGTGTTCATTATTATAACAATACAGGGGTGACTCATTGAACCCAGGGACATGGATGGATTGGGAGAGAGGACCATATTTCTATAGGCTTTCCTCCTGATTTGTCTATATTTTCTGGCATTTTTATCTGTGAAATCTTCTCAACCATCTTCGGCTCCAGATATTACATACTCACTGTGCAGGGCGCAGGCTAAACCAAACTCTTAACTCGAACCCACATCCCTGGGAGAGAGAATCGGGCAAGCTTAGCACAGGCTAGCATCTGTTCAAGTGTGAAAACAGAGCTGACTGTTTCATAGAACAAATAGGACTGTATGCCTGGGGCCTGTCCCTATAGAGGAGGGGAGGGGGATGGATACAATTCCCGGGGAAGGGAAAACTGTTATAAGCTGGCACACTTAGCGTAGTGTAGAGGCATCCAGCTCTGGTCAAGATGTATTTTCATAAAACTTTTTATTTTCTAATAATTATAGATTCATAGAAGATTAAAAATAGTACAAAGAAGTCTTGTGTATCTTTCATGTAGCTTCTCTCAATGGTTACATTTTACCTAACTTATAGTAAAATATAAAAAACAGGAAATTGACTTTGGGACAGTATATGTATAGGTCTATGCCATTTAATCACATTTGTATGTCTTGTAACCACCACTGTAATCAAGATACAGGAGTCACCCCTACCTCATCCTCTTTTCTATTCTTTACCTGTGGTAACCACTGATCAGTTTTCTGTCTCTCTAATTTTGTCATTTTCAGAATGTTACACACATAGAATCACACAGCATGTGACCTTTTGAGCTTTGCTTGTTTTCACTTAGCATAATGTCCTTGACATCTGTCTAAGTTGTGTAAATCAGTACTGCTAAGAAGTATTCTATGCTATGTATGTACCACAGTCTGTTTAGCCATTCATCTATTCAGAGACATTTTGTTTGTGTCTAGTTGTCGAGTATTACAAATAAAGCTGTTGTGAGCATCTGTGTACAGGTTCTTGCGTATACATATGTTTACATTTCTCTGTAATAAATGTCTAGAAGTGTGATTGTTGGGTTGTGTGCTAAATGTATATTTAGTTTTTAAAGAAACTGCCAAGTTGTTTCCTAAAATGACTGTACCATTTTATCTTCCCACCACCAGTGTATGAGATTCAGTGTCTCCACATCCTCACTAGCATTTGATCCTGTCACTAGTTTTTAAATTTAGCTGTTCTAATAGGTGTGTAGTGCTATCCCATGGTGGTGTTAATTTGTTTTTCCCTAATAGAGCATCTTTTCATGTATTTGCCATCACGTGTCCTCTTTGGTTATGTGTCTCTTCATCACGTTTGCCCATTTTCTAATTGAATTGTTTTTTAACATTGAGTTTGGAGAATTCTTCATATATTCTAAATACAAATCAGTTACATCTGTGGTTTCCAAATGTTTTCTCTCGGTCTGTGGGTTATCTTTTCATTCTCTTAAAAGAGTCTTTTGCAGAGCAAAAGTTTAACATTTTTGATGAAGTCCCAACTTACTGATTTCTTTTCCTTTTATGGATTGTGCTTTTCTTGTCACCTCTAAAATCTCTTCACCAAGCTCTAGGTCCTGATGATTTTCTCTTATATTTTCTTCTAAAAGTTTTATAATTTTACACTTTACATTTAGGTTGGTGATCCATTTTGTGTTAATTTTTATATAAAGTGTGAGATTTGGGTCAAGATTCAGTTTTTTGCCTATGGATATTGAATTGCTTCAGCACTTTCGTTGAAAAAGCTGTTCATTTTCCATTGACTTGCTTTTGCTCATCTGTCAAAAATAATCTGTACTAGTGTGAATCTCTTTCTGGGTTCTTTATTCTGTTCCAGTGATCTATGTGTCTTTCCCTCTGCCAATACCACACAGTCTTGATTGCTATCTTTATTACTTTACCACTTGATACTATAGTTATATAATAAGTCTTCTGTTTTTCCCACTTAGTATTTTTTAAAATTGTTTAGCTATTCCAATTCCTTTGACTTTCCATTTAATTTTAGAATACTTTTGTCTTGAGCTGCTAAGATCTTGCTGGGATTTCCATGGGAATTATGTTAAACCTTTATGTCAACCTGGGAAAAGCTGACATCTTTACTGTGTTGAGTTTTTCAATCCATGAACATATATTTCTCCATTTACTTAGATCCTATTTATTTCTTTCATTTGTGCTGTGTATTTTCAGCATGTAAGTTCTATATATGTTGTGGTATATCTAAGATTTTCAGTGAGTTTTATAAATAAAATTATAAAAATCTACATTAGTTTATCTGATCATGTGATTCTCTTTTTCACCTGTTAAAGTAATGAATTATATTGATTGGTTTTTAAATATTGAATCAGTCTTGCATCCCTGGAATAAACTCCTCTTGGTCATGATTTATAATTCTTTTTTATATTGCTGAATTCTATTTGCTAATATTTTATTAAAGATTTTGCATCTGTATTCAGGAGGAGTAGTGTATCTAATTTCTGTCTTGCTGGGCTGCCCCTTTCCCAGTCCTTTGGCTAGAGAGAGCAGAATTTTGGGGAGGCTTTTTATTGTCTGCTCTCATTGGCATTTATGGGATACATATGAAGTGAAAAAGAAAACCCAGGCAGTTCGTGGCTATTCTTTCCTTGGGTACCAAGTTCCCTAGCGGGTTTGCCTTCTTCACTCTACTTTGCAGAGTCATCTTATATTATTCTGTATATTATGTCCAGTGTTTTACTGTATTTAGTGGGAGGACTAGAGAGAAATGTATCTACTCTGTCTTGTCCTGAAACCAGAAATCCAATCTTGTAAAAATCTTGTATAAAGTATATTTTGGAGCTTCTTTCCTGCCTATTTATGGGTAAAAAACTAATGTTTAAACTTGTTGGAGAGGGAGTATGTCTTATACAGGTGAATAGGGTGGCTCGTATAGTATACATTCTCTGTACACTGTCATCAGATCTCTCCAGTGGTCACAATGCTTCCTAGTTTAGTCACTCTGGCTCCCAGGGATCACAAACATGTTTGTTTTTCTAGGGGAACTTAGATGGTCCTTTTGCTCTGAGGATTCAGTATTTCTTGCTGTGGGATATAAGGCTGTAGGTTCTACAACCACATTGACGGTTTTGAGGGGGAAAGTAGTTGCTAAGAAAAATTAGGGCCAGTCAGGCAGTGTAAGCAAAGACTGTAATGGGCCAGTTGGGACGTGTGTGGTCACCTTAGTTATACCTGTTCTGTGAATTTACTGTTGACTTACTTTGGAAAGACTGGTATTAAAACAATTTTGTGTTTTTCTCAAGTGCCACAGATGTATGTTGGTGTATGCACTTGCACACACACACTCACACACAAACATACTTAGGCATTCATGCCTAATAATAAAGAAATGAAAGAGAGGTATTTAGGTTGACTAAGTTAATGTAGGATTTTTACTGAAAAGGATGTTTTTCTATTCTTTGCCTTCAGACTTGCCCACAGGGCCACCTGCAGGTCTTTGAAATGCCATTAATGATTGCACAAAAAGGGTATTCCAGTTAATGTCGTTTGTCAGGAAGAAATGCTTATTAAATGCCTTTGGATAAATGGAACAAAACGTGTTTGAAAAGGCCCAATTCACAGCTTTTCTTCAAGTTGTAAAATGGAAACAGCTTCAAGTGTAAATAATTCATCCCAAGAAACTTATTTCCTTTGGTATGTGCCTGCCTGCCTGTGAATATATGATTTTATTTTTGGAGCTCTGTGATGTTAGCCCCTTGTTAGTTTAGCACTTCTCATGAATCAGAGAGTTCTGACCCACAGAGATCTGGACCTCTAAGTTCTGTGTCACTGAACTGTTTGTACTTTTTAATAGGCAGTCTTCCAAACAGAAGAAGGCTATTCAAACTGCTATCCGCAAAAATAAAGAGGCAAATGCAGTGCTGGCCCGTCTGAACAGCGAGCTCCAGCAGCAGCTCAAGGTAAGGAGCTTCCTGATTGGATCACCAGGCTGTGTGTCTGGTTGTTGTGTTTTGTTTTGACAAACACTGGCTGAGCATCTGGTTCTATTCCTGTTGGTAAGACTTGCTCTTTGTTCTCAGACTCCTTTTGGAAGGCAGAGAGTTTCTGTATTTGTTTCATGGGTTGGTTCTTGTTAGAGGAAGACTCGAAGCTTTAATATGCAAGCTACATATTGGGTGCTAGTTAAAAAGACAGAGAAGCTATTACAAAGCTCTTTGAAGCATTCTTTATTGTCCAAAGCTTCTGGGTAAACCCCTAATTTGTCAAGGTCCTCTATGAATGATGCTATACTTATTTCAATGGAAGAGGGTGGCCCTGATCCTCTCAAAGGCTATCTCCTCCTCTTGGAAATGTTTCCACATCACCTCAAGGACATCTCCTCTGTCCTTATCACCTGTTTCTCTTCACCATTATTCTCCCCTGTATTATTAGTTTCCCAGGGCTGCCCTGACAAAGTGCTACAAACTTAGTGGCCTAAAAGAACAGCAACTTACTCTGCCAGCTATGGTGGCTAGACTTCTGAAGCACAGTGTCTGCAGAGCTATGCTCTCTCTGAAGGCTCTAGGGGAGAATTCTTCCTGTCTTCTTCCCAGTTTCTGGTGGTGGCTGGCAGTCCTTGGCATTCCTTGGCTTGTAGATGCATCACTTCAATTTCTGCCTCCACACGCTGTCATAAAGTTTTTTCTGGTCTCTGTGTATCTGTGTCCAATTCCTCTTTTCATCCTTCCCTCTTCTTATAAGGATATACTGGTCATTGGGTTGGGGCCCACCCTAATCTAACACAGTCTCATGTTTTTACTAGATTATATCTGCAAATACCTTATTCTATAGAAGTTCACATTTACAGGTACTGGGAGTTGAGTTAAACACATCTTTTCAGGGCACCCCTGACATCCCTTGATTTTCTACTGGATCATTGCCACCCACACAGAAACATGCTCTAGTTGTTGTCCAGTGTATTGACCCCCACATCCTCCTTCAGCTGCTGCCCTGTCTCTAGTCTCCTTCACAGCCAAGTTTCCTAAGAGTTGTTATTTACTGTCTCTGCTTCCTCAGCAACAGTTTTCTCTCCCTTGACTTTGCTGTGGCTTTTACTCTCCTTTACTCACACCCCTCTTACAGCCACATTCAGTGGGCCTGTTTTAATACTATTTGGATTTTCAGAACCTGTGCCATAGACCATTGACAGTTCCCTCCTCTGAAATGTCTTTTCTAACTGGTTTTCAGGATGTCATACTTTCCGTGTCCTTCTCCTTCACTGATGATTCCTTTTTATCAGTCTGTACTGTCTCTTCATTTTTTATTTTCTCTTTCATTCCTCCCCACCTTTGCCCTATTTTTTTTTTTTTTGGCTGCACCACACAGCTTGTGGGATCTCAGTTCTACAGCCAGGGATTGAACCTAGGTCATGGCAATGAAAGGCTGGAATCCTAACTGTAGGCCACCAGGGAACTCCCCTAATATTTTATTATGAACATTTTCAAGCATGCAAGAAAGTTACACAATGTTGGTTCTGCCATTCACATCTCACTACACTTGTTTTATCACATATCTGTCCTTTTTTCTATCCTTCTTATCTATCCTTCAGTCTATCATATTTTTAACATGTTTTCAAGACATCTGTGTGTGTCCCCTGAATATTTTAACATGCATATCATTAACTAGAGTTAAATATTTTTACAAACTTTCCTTATATTGTACATTTTACATACAATGAGTGCACACATCTTAAGTATACACATGCTGGCTCTTTTTAAGTGTGTATACTAATGGTTCCTAACCCCATATCAAGATAGAGCACATTACCATCTCCTGGGAAAGCTCCCTCATACTCCTTCCCAGTTAATTTCTGCCATGCTTAACCCCTCTTCTAAACTTCTTATGCCATATTGTTGCCTCTTCTATAACTTTATGTAAACAGTGTCCTCCGACATGTACTTTTGTGGAAAGCTTCTTTCACATAGCATTGTTTTTGAGATTCATTTTCATTGTTTATGTCTCAGTAATCTGTTCTATTTTATTGCTGAGTGGTATTCTACTGAGTGAATATGCTATAGTTTGGTTATTAATTCTCCTATTAATGGACACCTGGAAATTCTAGTTTTTACTATTTTGAATAAAACTGCATTTTTTAATAACTCTTTATGTGGGAATATTTTCTCATTTCTCTTGGGTAAATTTCTAGGATTTAGGATTAGTAGGTAATATGATGATTGTGTGTGATTAGTTAGAATAGAAGCTACTAGAGCTTTTCCCAAAGTGGTTGTAGCATTTAGTATTCCCATCACTACTATGTGAGAGTTCTGGTTGTTCCTCATCTTCACCAATACTTGGTATTGTTTTAATTTTTATCTAGTCCTGTGGTGATGTAGTTTTTATTTTACATCTCCTTAGCACTTTTCTATGTGATTATTTACTTTTCATATTTTATTTTGTGAAGTGTTTTTTCCAAATGTTTGGCCATTTAAAAATCATTTTCATATGGCAGTTCTATTTCCAGTTTTTTAAGGAATCTCCACACTGTTTTCCATAGTGGCTGTACTAGTTTGCATTCCCACCAACAGTGTAAGAGGGTTAGTTTAGATCTTTGGCCCATTTTTTGATTGGGTCATTTATTTTTCTGGAATTGAGCTGCAGGAGTTGCTTGTATATTTTTGAGATTAATCCTTTGTCTGTTTCTTCATTTGCTGTTATTTTCTCCCATTCTGAAGGCTGTCTTTTCACCTGCTTATAGTTTCCTTTTGCATACACACCAAGGAAAAAAGATCTGAAAGAGACACGTGTACCCCAATGTTCATTGCAGCACTGTTTATAATAGCCAGGACATGGAAGCAACCTAGATGCCCATCAGCAGACAAATGGATAAGAAAGCTGTGGTACATATACACTATGGAATATTACTCAGCCATTAAAAAGAATTCATTTGAGTCAGTCTAATGAGATGGATGAAACTGGAGCCCATTATACAGAGTGAAGTAAGCCAGAAAGATAAAGACCAATACAGAATACTAACGCATATATATGGAATTTTAAAAGATGGTAACGATAACCCTATATGCAAAACAGAAAAAGAGACACAGATGTACAGAACAGACTTTTAGACTCTGTGGGAGAAGGCGAGGGTGGGATGTTCAGAGAGAACAGCATTGAAACAAGTATACTATCAAGGGTGAAACAGACCACCAGCCCAGGTTGGATGCATGAGACGGGTGCTCAGGGCTGGTGCACTGGGAAGACCCAGAGGGATGGGATGGGGAGGGAGGCGGGAGGGGGGATCGGGATGGGGAACACATGTAAATCCATGGCTGATTCATGTCAATGTATGGCAAAAACCACTACAATATTGTAAAGTAATTAGCCTCCAATGAATAAAAATAAATGAAAAAAAATTAAAAGAAAATAAATAAATCTTATCACATCACACACACACAAAAAAAATAAAAATCATTTTCAGTCTTTTTTGTAGAGTTGCAGGTAGATGCTTTTTATATTTTCTGTTGCCAGTCCTTTGTTGAGATATATATTTTATGAATGTTTTCTTCCAGTCTTTATTTTGCCTCTTAATTTTCTTAACTATCTTTCCATGAAAAGAAGTTTTTAATTTTGATAAAGTCTGATTTACTATTTTTCCTTTTATGGTTATTAACTTTCTTCCTATTATATAAGGAAACTTCGCCTACATCTAAATTATGAACATATTCTCCTATGTGTTCTTCTAAATGCTTTATTGTTATAGCTTTTACATTTAGATCTGTGATACATTTGTGTTTTTTAAACTATTATTATATACTAAACTATTATTTATTTATTATAAAGCTGTATATATTTGATGTATGTGACATGAGTTTGGAGGTAATTATACATCCATGAATCTGTCACAATTTATGCCATAAACTGCCCATCCCCTGTAAAAATTTCCTCTTGCCCTCATTATTATTGAAGCATAGTTGCTATATAATATTACACAAGTTATAGGTGTACAATATAGGGACTTACAATTTTTAATGGTTCTGCTTCATTTATAGTCATTATAAAATATTAACTATGACTTCCTGTGTTGTATAATATATCCTTGTAGCTTATTTTATACCAGTTAGTTTGTATCCATTAATTCCCTCCCCCTATAATGCCCCTTTACCTTTTCCTCTTCCCACTGGTAACCGTTAGTTTATTCTTTATTTATTTGGCTTCACTGGTTCTTAGTTGTGGCATGTGGGATCTTTAGTTGTGGCACATGGGATCTTTAGTTGCAGCATGTGAAATCTGTTTCACATGCAAACTCTTAGTTGTGGCATGCGGACTCTTCATTGTAGCATGTGGGATCTTTAGTTGCAGCATATGAATTCTTAGTTTTGGCATGCACACTCTTAGTTGTGGCATGCAGGATCTTTAGTTGCAGCATGGGACATCTAGTTCCCTGATCAGGGATCAAACCCAGGCCCCCTGCATCGGCATCATGGACTCTTAGCCACTGGACTACCAGGAAAATCCCTCCTTTTTATTATATTCACTAGTTTGTTGAATTGTTTTAAATTCCATGTATAATTGATCTCATGGGCTTCCCAGGTGGTGCTAGTGGTAAAGAACCTGTCTGCCAGTGCAGGAGATGTAAGACACATGGGTTCAATCCCTGGGTCGGGAAGAGCCCCTGGAGGAGGGCATGGCAACCCACTCCAGTATTCTTGCCTGGGAGATCCCATGGACAGAGGAGCCTGGTGGGCTATAGTCCATGGAGTTGCAAAGAGTCAGACACAACTGAAGCAACTTTAGCATGCACGCATATACAGAATTTGTCTTTCTCTGACTTATTTCACTTAGCATAATGTCCCAAGTTCATCCATGTTGTTGCAGATGGCAGAATTTCATTCTTTTTTATCACTCACATAATTATAATTTCTTTTATGTGGTGAGAACATTTAAGATTTACTTTCTTAGTTTTTAAGTATATAATACAGTGTTGTTAGCTATAGTCACCATGCTATACATTACACCCACAGAACTTATATATCTTATGACTGCAAGTTTGTACCCTTGCCCAACATCTCCCCATTTCCTGCACCCACCTCCCAGCCCATGGCAACCACCATTCTACTCTGTCTCTATGAAGTTGACCTTTTTAGATTACACATATAAGTGATATCATATGGCATTTGCCTTTCTCTGTCTGACTTATTTCACTTAGCATAGGGCCCACAAGGTCCATCAGTGTCACAAATGGCAGAATTTCCTTTCTTTTGGCTGAATAATATTCTGTTGCATGTATGTACCACATCTTCTTTATCCATTTGTCTGTAGATCGAAACTTGTTTCCGTATCTCAGCTATTGTACATAATTCAGTGAACGTGGGAATGCACATATCCCTTTGAGATCCTGATTTCTTTTCCTTTGGATATACCCAAAAGTGGGATTACTAGATCTTATGATGGTTCTTTTTTTAATTTTGAGAAACCTCCATACCATTTGTGTAGTTGCTGGATCAGTCCACATTCTGACCAACATTGCACAAGCGTTCCCTGTTCTCCATATCCTTGCCAACACTTATCCCTTATCTTTTTGATAATAGCCATTTTAACAGATGTGAGGTGATATCTCATTTTGGTATTGATTTGCATTTCCCTGATGATTAGTGATGCTGAACATGTTTTGTGTACCTGTTGGCCATTTGTTTTAGAATGCTGTGTTTCCATTTTTATTTGTTTCAAGATAGTTTTTTATTTCCCTTTTGATGTCTTCTTTGACTCATTGGTTGTTTTGGAGTGTTTTGTTTAATCTCTATGTATTTCTGAATTTTCTAGTTTCCTCTTGTTACTGATTTCTAGTTTAATAACTTTGTAGTTGGAAAATGTATTTGGTATGACTTTGATGTTCTTAAATCTGCTAAGACTCATCTTATAACCTATCATATGATATATCCTCAAGAGTATTTCATGTGTGCTTGAGAATATGTATTCTGATTCTAGTGGATGAAATGTTCTGTATGTCTGTTGGGTTCATTTGGTATAGTTCAAGACCAACATTTCCTTGTTACTTTTTTGTCTGGATGATATACCCACTGTTGTAAGTGAGCTATTGATGTCCCCCATTATTACTATGCTCTTGTCTATTTCATCTTTTGGATTTTTTAATATTTACTTGATATATTTAGGTGCTCTGATGTCGGCTGTATATATATTTATGACTGTTATATTTTCTTTATGAGTTAACCCCTTTAATATTATATAATGACATTCTTTGTCTCTTGGTACAGTTTTTGGACTATATCCTTTTTTTTTTTTTTTAATTTATTTATTTATTTTTTTTCCAGTGGGTTTTGTCATACATTGATATGAATCAGCCATGGATTTACATGTATTCCCAATCCCGATCCCCCCTCCCACCTCCCTCTCCACCCGATTCCTCTGGGTCTTCCCAGTGCACCAGGCCGGAGCACTTGTCTCATGCATCCCACCTGGGCTGGTGATCTGTTTCACCATAGATAGTATACATGCTGTTCTTTTGAAATATCCCACCCTCACATTCTCCCACAAAGTTCAAAAGTCTGTTCTGTATTTCTGTGTCTCTTTTTCTGTTTTGCATATAGGGTTATCGTTATCACCTTTCTAAATTCCATATATATGTGTTAGTATGCTGTAATGTTCTTTATCTTTCTGGCTTACTTCACTCTGTATAATGGACTATATCCTGTTTTATCTGGCAAAAGAATAACTACCCCTCTTGTCTTTTGATATCTACTTGCATGGAATATCTTTTTCATCCCTTCATTTTTTTCTATGTGTGACCATAAAACTAAAGTGAGTCTCTTATAGGCAGCATGTAGTTTGGTCCCTTCTGTTTTTTTAATCCATCTATCTGCTCTATAGATTGGATTGGAGGACTTAATTCATTTACATTTGAAGTAAATATTAATAGGTAAGGATTTACCCTGTTAACTGTTTTCTGGCTGTTTTATAGTTTTCTTGTTCATTTCTTCCTCTCCTACTGCCTGCCTTTGTGAATTCATTATTTTCTGCAATAGTATGCTTTGATTGTCTTCTCTTTATCTTTTGTGAATCTATTGTAGGTTTTTGTATTTGCTTTGTTGTTATCATGAGGCTTACATAACACATCTTGTAGGTATAACAGTCTATTATATGCTGATAACTTTGCGTATAACAACTTACCCTTTTGTTTTTGAACAAAAGCAAAAAAAGCAAAAACAAAAAAAAGGGCTTCCTTTGTGCCTCAGCTGGTAAAGAATCCGACAGCAATATGGGAGACCTGGGTTTGATCCCTGGGTTGGGAAGATCCCCTGGAGAAGGGAAAGGGTACCCACTCCAGTGTTCTGGCCTGGAGAATTCCATGGACTATACAGTCCACCAAGAGTCGGACATGACTGAGTGACTTTCACTTTGTTTTTGAATTCATAATTTACTTTTCATATTTTATGTTCATTAACAAGTTATTTTAGCTATGGTTATTTTTAATACTCTTTTCCTTTAGCATTTATACTAAATTTAAGTGGTTAATACAGTGCCGTATTAGAGTATTCCAAATTTGACTATATACTTACCTTTACCCCAGTATATTGTATGTTTTCATATTACCAATTAGAATCCTTTCATTTCAGCTTGAAGAACTTCTTTCTACATTTCTTGTAAGGCAGATCTGGTGGTGATCAACTCCCTTGACTTTTGTTTGTGTGGGAAAATCTTTTATCCCTCCTTCATTTCTGAAGGATAACTTTGTTGAATAGAGTATTCTTGTTTGGTAATTTTTTTTTCTATGAGCACTTTGTATTATCATCTCACTCTCTCAAAGGGTGCTAAGAAATCCACTGATAGCCTTATAAGAAGTCCCTTTTAAGTTGTAAACTTCTTTTCTCTTGCTTCTTTTAAGATTTTTCTCTTTGAGTTTTGACAAGTTTATTATAATGAATCTTAAAGAGGAACTCTTCAGTGGAGTTCGTTTGATGAACTTTGAGCTTCATGAACTCTCCATATTTAGAAAGTTCTCAGCCATTATTTCTTCATATAAGCTTTCTGTCCTCCTCTCTCTTCACTTCAGGAACTCTAATAATTCACAAATTATTTCTTTTGATGACATTGCATAGATCATGTACCTTTCTTCATTCTTTTAAATTTCTTTTTTATTTGTTCTCCTCTGGCTGGATAGTTTCAAAACCCTTGAAGCTATATATCTTAGATTCTTTATTCTGCTTGATCCATTCTGATGTTGATGTTCTCTATTATATTTTTAATTCATTCATTTTCTTATTCAGCTCTAGAATGTCTTGTGGCTTTATGATTTCTATCACTTTGTTAAACTTCTTGTTTTATTCATGTAGTATAGTTTTCCTGATTTAATTGATGTCTTTCTGTGTTTTCTTGCAGTACATTGAGTTTCCTTAAAATAGCCATTTAAATTCTTTATTGGGTAAATCCTATATCTCCTTGTCTTTGGGATGGGTTACTGGAAGATGATTGTAATTTGGTGGCATCATGTTTCCTTGAAGTTTTGTGTTGCTATCTTCACATTTGAAGTAGCAGTTACCTCCTCCCAAACTACTTTCCATCAGCCCTGTTAGAGATTCTGACAATTTCTCAGATGTTCTATGGATGCACTTGCTCAGCACTTATTGTTCCTTCTTATGACACAATTCTTAATCTTGTATGCCTTGTTATCATCCTGCAAAACACAAGGCCAAGTGCTGACAGCCTCCCTTTTATTTTGCCAAAGATGGCACTACTGCTCAAATTTGTGGTCTCTCATGGCCTACAGATTTGGGCCAGCAAGTCTTTCTGCATGTGTTCACTCACCATCAGGAATGTTAACAAGGAACTGGCCACAGGTTGATGGTGTGTGTAAGGCCCATGGAGTGCTGAAATGCCTCATAGGTAGTTGGAGGATGCCCAACTTATGGGCAGGGTTATGGGTGGGCTTCTTGATGGCACCCCATGGGACATTTAGTAGGACCCATGTTCCTTTAATCCCTTTTGGGAGTCCTGTCTGCCACTCTCCCAGCCTTTTCCTCCTCCCCACCTCCAGTCATGCAGTTCACAATTCAGTACTCTACCTGGGGAACTTGGTTACTCAGGTATGCACTTTCCTGGGAGAAATCATGAGCCAGAATCTTTTCTAGTCATAAACTGTGCTGCCTTGGGGTAAGGTGATGTGAGTAGTCAAACAGTTCTTCTTACACTCCCAGTGCATCCAGACTTGTGTTATTTTCCTCTAACATTTTGCTTGAAACTTGGACTTCCACAAAAGTTCTTTCATCTCTGGGTGATTGTCTAAAACAGTGTTTCCAAGAGTTTCCTGGACTGTGGCTGAGAAGGCCTAGAGCTGTTTCTTGGACCCTGCTGGGTGCAGAGCCAGAACTGAGATCTGTGTGCCTATTACCAGATGCATGGCTGGATGAGACACATCCTGGTGTCTCATATATGGTGCTGGATCCCATAACTCCCACAAAAACACTTTGTGAATGGATGTCAAATTGTCATTGACAGGGGGACATGGACAAGGGATGTCTTATTCAGCCATGCTACTGACATCACAACTGGTAGTTTTAAGTTTTTAAATGAACTTCCATAGTGTTTTCCATAGTGAGTGCACCAGTATCTATGATCCATTTTGAATTAAGTTTTATGTATGTTGTAAGATTAGGGTCAAGGTTCATTTTTTCCCATATCAGTATTTCATTAATCTAGTATCATTTGTAGAAAAGTTTCTTTTCCTTCTTGGATTACTCTGATGCTGTTCTCAAAATCTAATAACCATGTAAGTGTGATTTATTTATGGGTTCTTACTCCATTCGGTTAACCTGTTTGTTGATCTTTATACTGGTACTACATGGTCTTGATTTCTGTAACTCTTGAAATCAAGTAGTATAAATTTTTCACTATTCTCTCTCTAACTGTTGAGATTTTAGAAAACCTGTCAGTGGTTCTGAGTGTGTAAGTATTTGCAAATTGTTTCTTAAAATTTCATTTCCTAATTGAGTTTATGAAGGTCACAGAATATAAGGTCACACAGAAAACAATCATATTTCTATATACAAGTAATAAACAAACAGCTTGTCACAGAAATTTGAAAAACAATAGTATCCACAATAGCTTGTTCCCTCTGCCAAATGAACTACTTAAGTATAAATTCATCTGTATGCTGAAATGTGCAAAATGCTGCTAAAAGAAATCTAAGAAGACCTAAATAAAGGGAAAAACATACATAGCTTGTGGATTGGAAGATTCAGCATAGTAGTTATACTATTTTTCTCTAGGGTGATCTATAGAATCCTTGCAGCCAATCAAAACCCCAGTAGGATGTTTTGTAGACATAGATCAGCGAATCCTATAATTTATATGTAAAGGCCAAGGAACTGGAATAGCTAAAACAAATTTGAAAAAGAAGAACATTGTCCCAGAGATCCCTAAGGTTTTCCTCATTTCTTTTGATTCTTTTTTCTTTTTTCCTCTCTGCTTCATTTATTTCCACCATTTTATCTTCTACCTCACTTATCCTATCTTCTGCCTCCGTTATTCTACTCTTGGTTCCCTCCAGAGTGTTTTTGATCTCATTTATTGCATTATTCATTTTTAATTGACTCTTTTTTATTTCTTCTTAAAAAAAAAAAAAGAGCAAAGATGGAGGAATCACTTTCAGTATCAGGCTTCAGTAATCAAGACAGTATGGGATTAATGATGAATCAGTGGAGCAGGATCAGAAGTCCTGAAGTAGACCATGTGAATATAAGCATTTGATCTTTGACAAATGTACAAAATCAGTTTATTGAGGAAAGGATAGTCTTTTCAACATATTGTTTTGTAACAATTGGTCATCCATCTGTAAAAGCATGAACCTTGACCAAAAAATCTCACTTTTGATACAAAGATTAACTTGAAATGAGTCATAGAAGCAAATGTAAAACATAAAAGTATAAATTTAAAGCCTGTAGGAAAAAACATAGGAAAAAGTTTTTGTGACCCAAGGTTAGAAATGATGCCAGAAGCACAAACACAGAAAAAGTCAATAAATTGGACTTTATCAAGATTAAAAACTTTAGCTCTGTCAAAAACACTGTCAAGAGAATTAAGAGACAAGCTATAGACTGGAAGAAAATATTTGCAACCCATGTTTTTTGACAAAGGACTTGTGTCCAAATTATATAAAGAACTCTCAAAACTCAGTAATAAGAATTCTCAAAGCTCAACCAACCCAATGTAAAAATGGGCAAAGGATTTGAACAGATACTTCACCAAAGAGGATATAAGGATGGCAAATAAACATGTGCAAAGATATTCAGCATTGTTAGCCATTAGGCAAATGCAAATTGAAACCATGATCACAGACCACCACACACAGTGATAGAACTGCTAAAACAGAAAATTGTGACAGCATCAAGTGCTGTCACCTGGAACCCTCATGAATTGGTGGTGAGAATGCCAAATGGTACCCCACTCTGAAAAATCATTTGTCAGTTTCTTGTGAAGTTATATATACACTTAACCCTGTGACCCAGCAGTACATAAACATTAATAACAATTTTACATGATAGCTGAAACTTGGAAACAACACCGATATCCTTCAAAGGATGAATGGATAAACTGAGTACAATGAAATAGTATTCAGTGAGCAGAAGGAGTGATAGACACAGTAATTTGAATGAAACTCAAAGGCATTATGTTGAATGAGACAAGCCAGTGTCAAAAAGTTAGGTACTACATGATTCCTTTTATTTGACATTCTTGAAAAGGCAAACTTTTGTATAGTGCTGGAAATACAGACCACTGGCTGTCAAGGGTTATTATGCCTGTGGTAAAGGTTTATATGTCAGTGAGTAGTACCAGGGAGCTTTTTGGTTATTGGAACTGTAATGTACCCACTTTGTGGTGGCAGTTACTCAAATCTATATGTGTTAACATTTGTGGAACTATACACTAAAAGGAAAATAGTCAACTTTACCATATGATAAAAAATAAAATTTTGAAAAATGTCAAACGTCATTCTGTTTTATGAATCTTTGTATGTGACCTTGTTTTTGTTTTGCATTTTGCTTTCGCTTCCCCTCTACCCCCACCTCTTGTGTTGGCATAGGTCACTGTTATCCACTGGTCTCTATACTTCGTAGGCCTTTTAAATTTGGAAACCCATATTCTTCAGTCTTGGGAGTTTTCTTGATTTTTATTGACCCCCCATTTTCCCTGTTCTCCCTTTCTGATATTTTTCTGACACTGAACTTCTTAGTTTTGTTTTCTAACTTCTCTCTTCTAGTTTCGTTTTTTGGTCTATATGTAGAGATTTACTTATTAAGCTCTAAACCTCCTATGCTTAATAACCAAGAGTTCATTTTTTTTCGTTCTCTGCTTGTTTCTTTTTGATGGCATCCTATTCTTGTTTTATGGTTGTAATATCTTCTCTTAATTGTAGTTTTTCTTCTTCCTCAATACTTTTTTATTTTGTTGTATATACTTCTCATTACATACTTTCCTTCAATAGCTGATACTTTCCTTCAGTAGCTGATGGTCCTTCTCTGCTTATATTTAGGAGGAGGATGAGAATGCAGATTGCAGGTGCATAGCCTGTTGTGGGACTTATCATCTTTGAGCTTCATTCTCCCCCAATTTGACTGAGCTGTAGAGTTGGGGAATCCCCAAAGACAGTGTGGTTGGCTTTTTCTTCTTGGTCTGACTGGACTCCTCAAGGAAGAGCCTCTTCTGGTCTCTTGCATGTAAGGAACACGTGGTCCAGTGGAGCAGAGGACTCTGGTTCTCAGTATTCAGGGTATTCATTTAACCCCCCTATTTCCAGTCTAGTTTTTTGTCCTTAACTGTATCTGTGTATTGGTATTCCAGAGGTCATCTGTTTTGCCTTTCAAAGGAATAAATATTCAGTGTTCTACCCTAGTGGCAAGAAGAATTTGGAAATCTGATTACTTCTGAATCAGACTTTCAAGGAACACTTCTTTAAGACAATCCTCTTTCCTTCTTTCACTTTCACTTTCATAGATATCTGAGACTGCCAGTTTGTGTCTTTTAGGGATTCTTCTATGTAAAATCAGACTGGTTCTTGTTTTATCTCCATCCTTAGCTTGCAGTGCACTTTTATTTACTTGATCTGAGGAAGTGAAAAAGTTCAAGGTCTAGCTAACAGAAATCTGAAGAATCATCAAGTGGAGCTCTAGTCATGGCCTCTCAGTCAGTTCCCCGACTGAGTTTACAGATACAGAAGCCTTGAATAAAGGGGCATCTTAGTTACCTGCAAGAAGGACCCCACTCTGCAGCCAAAAGTTTATATTGTTAGACTTTCCCATAGAGCCTTGTGCCCTTTTACCAGTGTGACTGTGCACTGGGGAAAAGGGACTCATCAGGTTTGGGGAGGTTTACTGAACACAGGCTCTAAACTGACATTCATTCCTGAAGATCCAAAATGTCCCTATGTTTCACCAGTGAGAGGAGGAGCTTCTGGAGATCACGTGATCAGTTGAGCTGAAGCTCAGGTACATCTCACAGTGCGTCCAGTTTATCCCCAAATCCACCCTGTGGTTATTCCGTCCAGTTCCATCAGGCATCATTGGAACAGACGTATTCAGCAACTGGGAGAATCCCCACACTTGTTTTTCTTGAATTAGCTAATTCATTCAGCATTAATTAGTTTGCCTTCCAGCTTACCAGTTTTATTGCTATCACCTCTTCCCTGTTGTCTTCCCTGTCCTTCTGTGTCTATGACCCTCACCCCACCCCTAATTTAAAAAATTGTTTTAGAGTTCCAGTAGGGGATGAGTTTGGTACATAGGTTCAGATCCAGCTTTACTTGGAAGCACCATCTTTATTATTTTGCTGGGTGATGGTACCTAATCCTATGGCTTTGAAGGCCATCCAACCTCACAAATTTATGTCTAAAGCCCCTCTTCTCTTTCTTCTAAGCTCTAGACATGCATTTACAACTGCTTACTCTACTTTTCTCCTAATATACACATCTCAGATGCTTCATTCCCAACTGTCTCCTTGAAATGTCCATTTCTCATCCAGTCTTCTTGTTCTCAATTAATCCCACACCACCAGCCACCCTCTTGCTCAATTCCAAATCCTCTTCCTTCTTTCCTACATCAGCTTTATCAACATGTCCTATTAGTTCTAGATTTAAAGTATGTCCAGAACCCATCTCCTCCTCTCTGTGGCTACTACCTTGATCTAAGCCATTTTCGTTTCTCACCTGGTTTCATAAGTAACCTCCTAAATGCTCTCTGCTCCGACTCTTGTCCTGCTACAATCCATTGTCTATACAAAAGACAGAGTGAGAATTCTGAATTTGAAATTAGGCCACATGCCTTTCCTGATTCAAAGCTTTCATTGCTGTGCCCCTTCACTTTGAATGGCATCCACACTCCTTACTCTGTCTGCCGGGTCCCTGCCTAACTCTGACTTTAGTTCCTGCCAAGGTCTTCATTGTCCCCTCTGTTTTTGGTCACACAAGTCTTGTGGTTTATCAAACCACACCAAGCTTGTTCCCTCCTTTGCAGCCTTGGTTGTTGCCATTTTGTCTCATTGACTATCCTTCACCTGTATCTTCACGTAGCTCACCTCTCACTTCATTCAAGTCTCTTCTCAGTAGCATCAGCTCTGAGAAGCCTTCCCTGACCACGCTCTCCACCTTTCTCCCAGATCCACCATTACCCTCTATTACAGCAGCTTATTTCCTTCTGAAAGCCTCCTGAAAGTATCTCTTTGGTTTTTTTTTTAAACTTTCTTATCTTTCTTCAGCCATTTGAGTATAAGCCCTCTGAGGGCATTGGGTTGAACTGTTTTGTTCCTTGGTGGTATCATCACACCCAGAGCAGAACCGGGCCCTTAGTACATATATATTCAGAGCCTGTTGGATGGTAGGAAGGAGGGTAGGTAAATAAACTCTTGTTGAGTTCCGTAATGATTTTCGTCATGTTTGTTCTTCTGGGATGTCTCAGAATTGAGCCTTTATATAGACTTCTTTTCCACCTTGACTGATTCTACTTCAGAATGCCTTTATGTGCTCTCCTTGTCATTAGGTCTGTTTTAGGGCTCAGAGTTTGAGTTCCCAAATAGCAGACTGCAGATCCTCTTTTCTACCTTTAGCCACACCTTCAGCCACAAATGCAGGATCCTGGATGACACTTTAGTGGAAGGACAGCCAGTATCCTTTCTTATCCCTTGGTCCTGATCCAGTATGGTGCTGGATTAGAAACAAGAGATTGGAACTAGAAATGTAGTCCTGATGACCCACCTCTCAGTATTAGGAGTCTGCTTTTGCTTTTCTGCTCCCTTCTAATCAGTCTTTTTATTTTTAACATCCTTCTGTGCCAGCCACTGATCCTGTTAAAAACTGAGTGTGAGATTTAGGTGTGGGGAGGAGGGAGGGTTGATCAATTAGTTTCGTTTCATCATCTTAAGAAAAGAATTGAGAGACTACAAATTGTGAAGCCTCCTGTGTCCTGTCACCAGCTTCAAATACAATGCCTCCCAGTCTACTCATCCTTGAGTTATATGGCACCTGAATGCTTGTGGGTCCAGTCATAAGTTTCTTTTTAATATCAGATGAAGTGGGGATGATCCCAATAAATGACCCCTCTCTTCTCTTTCTTTTGTACAACTCAGGAGGTTCATCAAGAACGGATTGCACTGGAAAACCAATTGGAACAACTTCGTCCAGTCACTGTATTGTGACCCCCCCACACACAAGATTCAAGTAACAGTGGGTGACCTTTTCTGCCAAGATCTTTCCTTTGAATGTTTCAACACAACTACTTGTCATAGATGTCTGAAACTGTGTCAAAAGCTCTGAGCAGCAGAATGTAATCAATATCACCTTTTCTCTTGTGCTTCACGCGTACATTTTTACTGTGGTGGAAAAAATGCAACTGATTGTCACACTTAAAATTGTAATTATCAGTGGAATTTATCTCCCATTCTTAAGTATTTCCTCAAGGTGTTAGATGTTGCTCCTAATTGAAAACCAATCTTCTAGCAAATAAAAACAATTTAGAGCATTATTTATTTAAAGAGTTTATGATTTGTACAAGACCTTGTAACCCAGTACCTTCAGGATGCTTGTTTTATTTTCATATGTATATCATATATAGTAGATTGGTTTCCTGAATAATTGTGATTCCAACTGTGTAGTTGGATAGTCTTTGGCATGATGATGATAAAAACAAAACTAGAAGTAAACAAAATAATTAACTTTAGACTGGCACTGTACCCTCCACCACTATATATATGCCAAAAATTGCTTCTCTAGTGCCATTTTGATATTATATCTAGCTATGAATAATACATGACCGTTGTTTTCTATGGAATAGCAAAGACTTATTCAGTCTTACACCTCTGTGAAGTAGTAGTTTTGTCCATGATCTGTTTAACTTGGCCCAGCTAGGCTGTCAACACAGATAACTCAGCCCTTTCACGCAGGTTTTTGGACAAGAGCAATCTGCCCTAACTGCCTTGCCCAATCAAATTAAATAACTAGTTGCCAGATCTCTACTTCTATCCTGCATGGGTTAATATATCTGTAAATGCATGAATTTGGAAACCACTCATCAAATGTGAAAGGCGGATGAGACTGTTTGGACTGATGTATGTTTGTTGTTTGAACCCAGGTATTCAAACTAAGGAAGAAGGGGCAATTATTATTACCAGTAATCCAACAGTCTTTGGTAGTTATTTTTGTCTTTGTTATTTTAACCCAGATCACAAGTGTATTGGGTTTGAAGAAACAATGAAAGAAAGCCAATCCTTACACTTGATATATGATTATTTTGTTCTCTATGAAGTGTACTCTTGAGGAGGGATTGGTTTATGTGCAGTTCAGAGGAGCCAACCAATTCCAGTGTAAGTGATGTAAAACAGTAAGCTCAAATCACAGAAGCCAGTATTCTATAGAAATTTACATAGCCCCTGCTTATCCTGTAAGCTCAAGTTGACAGTGGGAATTGACTGACCCTCCCAGATATCTGGGCTCTCCAGCTTTAAAAGCAGTTCAACACATGTAAGTCCATGGCTGATTCATGTCAATGTACGGCAAAAACCACTACAATATTGTAAAGTAATTAGCCTCCAACTAATAAAAATAAATGAAAAAAAATAAAAGCAGTTCAAGATCCTGATGGCAAGCTTGCCATCTTTTGTGCATTTTGCTAGGTTACCAGTTCTTAAGACGCTGTGGGACGTGGGCTATGTCCTTTCTGAAGTGGTTTAGCAGAGCTCTCCAGTTTGCAGGACTAAGCCTTTAATTTCAATAGAGTTGACTGCTTTTAGAAGAAGTAGGCATTTATTTAATGCTTCCTTACTCCATTGGCAAGCTTTATCAATAGTTTAATGGCAGAAGAGAAATGCTCAAACAGATGATTTTTTCCAAAGAAAAACAAATTGTTGATTCTGTTCTGTATATATTAGAGGATTCAGAATTGCTTGGATTTTGAAAATCCTAAGACTTGAACTCTTTCTCTAGTCCCCTTTCCTTCCCTTTTGGCTGCCTTTTTTGTCCCTGTGGGAGGGTTTCAGAGTCAGTTTAAACCTTTTCTAAGATACGAATGGGTGAGTGAACATTTTTTAGGTAACCCTCTTTTCACATGTTCTGAGAACTGGGGGCTGCAACACATTTTATCAACAGTGTCCACGTCGCAGACATTTTACATCATATTTGTCTTTTGTTCCACTCAATCCAGGAAAGTCTAGCATATGCACTTTATCTCATAATCTTCCAGGACATGTGCACACACTCCAGATAGCACTTCATATCCATTAAGCAGACATATAAACTAAAGTATGTTAGTCTATGTTCTACATTTTAAAAATATTAACATGTTTTTCCCTCATCAAGCCAAAACCAGAGTGAGCCAAATTAGGAGTTTGTGTTTTTTTTTAGTTGGCTTGGTTTTTATTAAAGGAAAAAACTTGCACTGGATAGTCAAAGGCTCATGTGTTGCATAGTATCACCAATATTTTAAGATAGGCATTGCATTAAAGCCCACAACAATACTATCTACACCCCACCTTCCTGACTGGACTTAATAGTGACCACAGTTTCTAAGTTGCCTAGAAGTGGATTTTTTAAAAAACCAACTAAATACACATACAACATCATTGTCACCTAACTAGTGCTCATCCTTTGTTTCTCTGTTTTCTTAGGATGTGAATTTTTAATTTAGGATTATAATTCCTGATAATGTTTCTGTGAGCCTTTCATGTGATTTATAGGAAGACTGGGTTATTGCTGTCACCATTATACCTCTTTTGTAAAACTGCTCAAGAGTAAGACCTGCTTGTTGGGCAGAAATCTGTGGGCAGAATGTTGATGTTGCCCCCATCCATGAGGGTTTAATAACCTTATTGTTAATCATTCTTCCTCCATAGGAGTCTCATAGTTCCAAGGATGAGTGCACAGTATATTACCGATTTACTGGGTACCTCAGCATCTCTGATTTATGGCTTATTGCTTTGGCCACCTCCCTATCCAGCAGCCATGAAGCAAACCCAAAAGGTAGAATGGAGGAGTGTGTCATAATCAAGGCAAACATTTGCCTTAGTTGGAAGTATCTGACTGCTTTATAAATATTAGAGAAATGCTTTGGATCTGGTTAGCAGAGGAGGCCGCTTAGCTGGGAGCTGTGCCCATTTTCTTCTCATTGCACAGTAGGATGTCGGAGATGAGAGGACCTGTTCCCATATCCTGCAGCTGCTTTGGGGAAACCAAGGCCCTAAGAAACCACAGTTCCTAGTCCAAGAATCCATAGAAGGAGGGAGCTATTGACAGAGTTGGATTTTATGGATTCTAAGTTGAGTCCTCTGGCCACTAGCAGTACTAAAAATAGATTTAGAAGGGTTTCTTCTATTTACCATGTTTTATTTACTTAATTAATCAGTTTTAAAATATGGAAACATGTTTTAGTGAGTTTGAGATCTAGATATTTCTCTTGGATTGAAGCAAAAAATAAAATCTGAAAGAATAGGATTGAACTATTTGTTCTTCTGAACACCTCACCTTTCATGATGTAGTAAATTACCCTGGGTTTCTTGGCAGAACTTTTGACAGCTGTTGCTTTGAATGAATTCCATTCCTGTATTCCTTATGGGAGTTTGTTTTTAAAATAGACTACTGTGATTGAAATGAACTCAATATGTAGTAAGTTATAGTTTTCTTCGATATAGCATGGGTTACTTGGGTTGCAAATATTCCATTTCAGCATAGTTTAGGGTGAGTAATCAGAAACATGAATTTTTCTTTGATTCTCTAGTAATGTCTGAACTATCATCAAAGCATTCCTCTCTTCATATGTGATTTAATTCTAGTCTGTTTCTAAATGATATTTGTCCATTTCTTAGATGAGCTTATAACCATGGTAATGATAGATCTGTGCTTATTAATAGAAGATCAATAAAAAAATAATCTGGAATGGATATTTTTCTTGCAGTTAAAACAGACATTTGCAAACATACTGGTTGGAAAGATCTCAATTTTAGTATAACACCTTAGCGGTAAAAACATTTGTTCAGCACAAGCTAAAATCACACCTCCTGACAAGACATCACTAAGGGAATTTGATTTTTAAAATATTAAGAAAAGATTACAAATATCCTAGCAACCAAATCTTCCCATATTACTGACAAGTAGGACTCAGCAGGTTGTGGTTTGAACAGTGTGAATGTGAACAAAATGAAATCTCAGTTGAGAAGTCTTTTTCTCCTCTAGTTAAAGAGAACATTCTAGTAACTTTGGTTTCTCTTTCCAAGTTGTTGACTCTGTTTGAGGTGTACTCTTTGAAACTGATTTCAAAGGATCACTTGAATATACACTTTAGTTATGGGTGCTTTGTTAATAGTATTTTGCATCATGACTCAGTGTGGTTCAGATTCCTAGTAAGAAGTGAGGGGGATGCAGGCTTTTGGAATCCTGAGTCTTTGGAGGCATATCTTGTTTCCCCTTCAGCCCAGGCTAAGGAAGGCTGCCCACCAATACCTGCAGATCAGTCATCAACAGCAGTTTATGAGTCTTACTCTATGAGCCTCCCCACTTTGTTGTTTGCAGTGAGAGATGCAGCTAGTTATGTGACCCTCCCAAGAGCGGCTGTAAGAACAGCAGACCAAGAGGGCCAGACATGCAAAGCAGTGTAAGCCAAATCTGCGTGCTGCTTCCTTCTCCAAAATAGGCTTTCAGAGATTGCCTTACCAAGCATTTCCTGAAACAGCCAGACTGTGAATATGGGCGAGACATCCCAGGTGCACAGTCACTTTTAGGCTTATCTCATTGTTTTCTACGTTAATTGACATACATGATGGTAGAGGGACCTTTTCCGAAAAGCATTTCAGGTTTTCGACAGGACTTGTTCTAGTGATGGAAGCAGTGCTCTGCTCTCAGTACTTGTGGAATGTTTGGTTTTTGTGTTTTGTGGGTTCTCTTGTCTTGCTCTAAGCCAAGTTCATGACTGTGGGAGATTGGACAAAGTGGTTTATGATTCTGAAGACTGGAACTTAGCAGGTTGAAACTGGAATTTGAGGGTGGCAGTAGGGAAACTTCTGGTCCCAGTTTGGTCATAAAGCACTTGGTTGAACATCAGGATTGGATCCTAAAGCTCTTTCAGAGAGCCCTGCCTTGGGAAAGGAACAGGTGATGCAGGCGCCCCCTTGTATGGAGATTAGGTCAACTGAGTTGATTTGGTTTTTATTTTGAGTTGACTTGTATGAGGACTTTGGCAGTAACTTCCCTGGGAGCTGGTTATATCCTTTCCTTTAGCACTGCCATTCTTCTTGTCTTCAGCACAAATCCAGTTTTCAAGTGAGCCAGAGGTGGGAAGAGCCATTTTAGTCTTTGTAGCTGTGGGCCCGGAGAGATAATCAGCTGATGGTCTATTTTAACCTCAAAAGTTAAAATGTATATTTTTTCACTACAGGTACATTGAACAGTAAAATGAGGAACAGCAAAGTTATATATTTGATGCCTTCTGTCTTTTCATGATAATGTGCTAACAAGTTGTGTTCATCTTTTACTCAGCCAGAGTCTCATTCATGTGCTAAACATTGGAAACTCTATGTATATTAGTCTTAAACATAAATAAATACAGGGTGTCCTATATTTGGATTGTGATTTGTCAACTCAAGCTAACCTTACTGCCTCTCTTTCACACTTGTTGGAAAGTCTGTGGAGAACATAGTAGGTTAGAATCTCCAACTTTGTAAAATGTACATGCTGTGAAACTGGGGTGCTATGTGACAATAAATGTCAGATAACAAAGCTGGCTCTGATGTAGTCTTGGTGTCAGTCACTATATTGTGTGTATTTGGTCTTGTGCATTTAATGCAAGTGACGTGAAAAGGAGTTGGCAGTCTTCCCTATTCAAAGTCTGAGATCTGGTTATTTTCACCTCCTGATCTGAGCTGGGTCCTTAAGCACGATAAACACTCTGCATTCCTGGGGTATTGTGGCTAACTCACAGTGCATTTTAAAGATCCACCAAACTGATAACTTGGCTTAATGTGCAGTCAGGTTGTTTGCTTCATCTTGTTGATGTTCTTTGTGTTCAGAAATGTTTCCAACATGATGTCCTTACCTAGATTGCGAGTGAAGGGGAGGAATCAGGAAGGGCTGGCCTGAAATCCCAACCAAGTAATCTGGCACCCTAGTTGCAGTTTCTTATCTTTAAAACTTGAATAATTTTAGGAGGCACCAGTCTCCTATCAGGTGGGGGTTGTATTCCATATTGTGAATGCAAATTGGCCTCACATAGGATATTTCCAGTCTAGTAGTTCCAAATGCCAAACTAACTCTGGAAAAATCATCCATGACTTGGCTGATAAGCTTGGCCACTGGAGACTACCAGGCCCTGACCGTTCCCAGGGATCTCATGTCATCTAGGCAAGTGGTTCCCAAGTCTGGTCTGCAGACCAGCAGTATCAGCATCACTGGGGAACTTACTTGAAATGCAAAATCTTGGGGCCCACCCCAATCCAATTGAATTAGGAACCCTGGGAGTGGGCTTGGCAATTTTCCTGTTAACAGGCCCTCCTGGGGATAGTGATTGCTCACTAAAGTTAAACTAGTGCTCGCACTAACTACATTTTACAATCAAGGACACTGGTGCAGAGAGGCAAAACTGACTCAACTAATTCTGAGCAAAGGACAAAAATGTTTTCAGGGCTGACTTGCTGCTGTGCTACAGTGTCCATTCATGAATTAGTTCCCTCTCCTCACCTTCCTTCCACAGATATTTATTCTGGCCCTGCTGTGTATCAAACACTATGTTAGGAGCTTAAGATGAGACCTATGGGACAGAACCCCTTCCCTCAAGGAGCTCGCAGAGACCAGATGACTTGCACAGCAGTGTGAGGTAGGTGATACGATGTACAGCAAGTCCCCTACATGTGAACCTTCAAACTTTCAAAGATGCAAATGTGCCCAGGAAAGGATGTAGAGAGACAAGAGGAAGAAGAAGTAACTGAAGAACTGAACAGATTCACAACTAGGAAACAGCAGGGGATTTTCTTTATTTGAGGAACCACTGTTAGTTTTTGAGGCACAGAAGTCCATGAAGGTTGTAGCAGCAGTTCAGAATGCAGTCCAGTGCTACCATGTCATCTATGACGAGAACCAAAGAGCTACTACTCAGACATCACTGGATCGTTTTTAAGAAGGTAGATAGAATTGAATCCAACAAAGAACCAAAACCTGTGCTAACAATGTCAGGTGTGAGTGACATTGCAACTTACCCTCTGTCTCCTATTGCTGACAGTCCTTCAGCTCTACCATCTCCCACCTCCTCTCCGTCCTCCAGTCAGGAACTCTTCTTTCCTGTTCACTTGATGCCAGCCCCTATATGCCAGCTGTTGTGCTGTACTGCTGTGCTTTTCAAGGTACTGTACTGTAAGATTTAAAATGTTTTCTTATTTTTTGTGTTTTCTATGTCTTATGTATGTGAAAAGTATTATAAAGCTATTATAGTAGAGTGCTATATAGCTGATTGTGTTAGTTGGGTACCTATGCTAACTTTGTTGGATTTATGAACAAATTCAACTTTAAACGTGCTCTTGGAATGGAACTCATTTGTATGTAGTGGGGCTTACTGTATTAGGGATGGGTCACTGCTGTCTATAACAAGGAACCCTGAGAGTTCAGTGCCTTGACACAATGAAAGTTTATTTTTCACTCAATGAATAGTTCATAGTTCTTGTCATTTTCTTTGTTGTTCTATAGGGACCCAGATGCCTTCTATGTGTGCTTCCATCTTCCTCTTGGGCTCGAGAGTTTTCTCTTTTTAGCCAGTGTGTGGAAGAAAGAGAGAACTGTAGAGAGGATACAATTTCTCTTCACACTTCACTTATATGTATATTTCATTTCCTGGAATTCGGTTATATGGCAAGACTTAACTCCAAGGGTGAGTGGGACATGCAGTATAGCTGTGAGCTCAGGAGGAAAAAGTTGTGGTGAGCACAGCATCTGTCAGATGGCACAAAGCCAGGTGGCTCTGAGAACGTACAGGCGTGCATGCTCAGTTGCTAAGTCCTGTCCGACTCTTTGTGACGCCATGGACTGTAGCCCGCCAGGCTCCTCTGTCCATGGGATTTCCCAGGTAAGAATACTGGAGTGGGTTGCCATTTCCTTTTCCAGAGGATCTTCCCAACCCAAGGATCAAACCCTCGTCTCTTGCATCTTCTGCATTAGCAGGCAGACTCTTTACTATGGAACCATCTGGGAAGCTAGAACATATATGATGAGCATTTAATCCAGACTGGTGATCCACGAAGGCATCATGTAAGAGTCTCAAAAGAGGGACAGGTGTTAACCACGAAGAAAAGGGTGTTCCAGGCAGAGGGAGCTGTGTGTACGAAGGCAAGGCAGGAAAGGAGCAGGCTATCTTCTGGGAATTAACGATGGAGTGAGTGGAGGGGAGGAAGTGGGCACCAGGCTGGAAGAGAAGCCCTTGTATGTCCTGAGAAGACATATAAAACAGAACCCTGCAATTACAGCCCCTTTAGAGATCTAAGCACAGTGAATCTAAGTCACTTCACTAGTATTCGAAGAATGGTTTATATTCTCCCAATTTTTTTCCCTACCTCCTGGAAAGGAAATGCCTCACTGGAAGAGTGCAAACAAGTGTTCCTGACATGAACCAAGCCTGCTAGTTTAATTTGTTACACTTTGGGCGTCTGCTTGGACAAAGAACCAAAGCTCAGAACACAAGGGTCTAAACCCTGGTAGACAGGAATCCTACCTGATCATGTGAACCTTTATCTATCCTCAACTCTTTCTTTTGGAGGGGAGATATCAGGGGCCCAAGGTGACAGAGGTGCAAGCCCCCCTTTTCTTTAGCAAGAAGGCTTATTAGAGTATAGAAATGAAGAGTTTGGAAATGAAGCTGAAATATCCAGTTCCTTTTGAATAAAAGTTCTCAGTTGAGTTTATTTAACAATTCTGAAAAATCCCTGAGTCTGGGAAAGACATGCTCCAAGTACAGCATCTTCATGGCAAACTGCACCTTCAGAGAGCCCTGCCATATTGTTTTATAAATATGAAGTGCTCTGTAAGTGCCAGGATAAGTGTTTGCAGGTATTGGAGTGGTTTTTCCCTCACTGCATTTTCTTTGAAATGCTGAATAAAAAGTATCTTTGAGAACAAGATTGTAACCCAGGTATACCTTCATTTATTTGCCCTGAAATCCTCTTAATAGATTTGGCAGAAAAAAGGAATTGGCACAGACACTGTAATATTTTCAAGATTCACCTGTGAGTATCCTGTGGCATCATAAGCAAAAGCTACATCAGCAGAGGACATAAATATTATATGTTTGTGTGTATGTGTAAAATATTTATGTTATCTGCTATCTTGCTTATGATATGTAAACATATACATATTAAAAATAAATACAGTAACCATTTAGAACATAGGCCAGGAGAATTTTGGGGTGGGAGGAGGGGCATTTTATCATAGACAAATGTCTGAACAATTTTGGAGTGCTGATGCATGCTGATAATAAAAGCAGACTGACTTTTAGTCAGTTGTATTAATGTTTTGAAATTTTCTAACAAGAATGCACCTTTTAATTTTGTACCTGTGTGAACCACTCCTGTCCTTGGTATCTCAGTGCTGAATAGGGCACAGGTCTCCTCCACCTCTGCATTAGACTTCATCAAAGCTATGAGGCTGAAAGAAAGCCAAGGGGAAGAAAGATAATGCTTGGGGAGTAAAATAAAGGGAAAGCAAAGCAAATGAAAGACAGATACAGAGACTTGTGATGCAGGACCTTTGAAATGCAAATAAAATTGGCTTGAACCTCCATGCATGTGTGGTGAGAGTCTGCATCTTGATCTTTCTGGAGATTCTGAGAACCAGAGGTAATGGTGGAGGAATTGATGTTTTTATTCTAGTCACTCCTGGCTTTAATATACTTCCTAGGAATTAGTTTGATGGAAGAACCATCTAGTTCCTCCCCTCAGCCCCCCTTCCTACAAACATGAGGCATTTGTGCGTGTGTGTGTGTGTGTGTGTGTGTGTGTGTGTATGAAGGATGGGGTAGGAAGGGAAAAGGATAGAATTTGTAGACTATTTAGAAGGATGAGAGCTTTGAAATAGTTTATATCTAGGGCCACACATCATACAACACTAGAGGACATCATTCTTGTAGTTTCTGCAGAAGATGCCTCTTGGAGTTTGTGAAGCTGCTGTCCTGCTCACAGCTTCCCGCAGCACTGTCTACTCTTGCTCTCTCAGAGTCTTCCTCTCCCTTTTTGGAGATCTTTTGTTCTGCTGGCTGAGGGAAAGTTAGTAGGTGGGAACTGTGGGGGTCCTGCCCATGTTCCTAACTCAGGTCTCCTATCCCCTACACATCTCTCTTCCTACCTCCTGTTTCTGTTGTGGGTCTAGGCCAGCAGTTTTCAACTGGGTGCGATTCTGCCTCTGTCCACAGGGAACAGTTGGCAATGTCTAGAAACGCTTTTGGTTGTTTCAACTTGGGAGAGCACCTAGTAGGATCCAGGGATGTGTCCAGGACAGCCCCCATCACTCAGAATGATCTGGCCCCAAGTGTCAGCAGTGCCCATAATGAGAGCCCTGCTCTAGAGCACCCCCTCCATCAGTTATCCAGAGCTCTGCAGCCTTATCACCACTACCAGGAACACTTCTTCACATGGCCAGAGCTAGTTCTGCTAAACTAGTCTGTCTGTTCCCATATGTCCAGGGTCCAGGCAACAAGGTAAATGAATGAAGTGAGTCCAGAGTAAGAGGAGAGAGAGCGCTGGCCTATCTGCCTTAGTGGTGGGGAGTAGTAGGTGGGGCTTGTGACAGGTTGGAGCTTGCACACTGTATCTAGAAAGGCAGCTCTAGACTATTGCCACCATACAGGCTCCTGATTTCTGAGTGCTTGAGAGAGGTTCAATATCTCATCTCCCTTAACCCCTGGAGGGTCCCTTTTTGTTATTTTAAATTGAGGGTTAGCATCTATACATACATACATGTACCAATTTTTAGTGTCCATCCCAGTGAATAACCAAGATAATCTTGAGGCAGAGCGGATTGGAAGACTTATACTACTAGATTTCAAGACTTACTTGAAAGTCACAGTAATTGAGAATGTGGCGTTGTTGCAAATATTAGATGAATAGATCTAGAGGCCAGAATAGATGAATAGAGAGACCAGAAACATCCACACATCCACGATCCCTTGATTTACAATAAAGACACTATCATAATCCAGGGGGAAGGGCGTTGGGGAAATAGCATTTTCAATAAATGGCACTGGAACAATTGGATATACACATGGCAAAAAATGAACCTGGATCCCTACCATGTCCCCAAATTATTTCAATATGGGTCCTAGATCTAAATGTGAAAGGTAAAACAATAAAGCTGCTAGAAGAGAGCATAGGATAATAACTTCATGAATTTCATAAAAAGTGTTTTTTTAACAGGGCATATGAAGCAGTCACCATAAAGGAAAAGATTGATACATTGGATTTCATTGAAATTAAGAACTTCTGTTTATCAAAATTCATAAGAGAGTTTTGGCATGCTGTGGAACAGTAGAAGTTATTTACAATACATCTGTCAAAGGATTCCTGCCTATTTTTGAAAATATGTTGGCCACTATTTCCAATTTAAAGCATTGAGGGGGAAAGAAAACCCCACTGTGCAGGCTAACATTCTGTAGGCCAAACAAAACATGTCTGTGAGCCAACTCAGACCCCAGCATGGCCAGTTTGCAACCTCACCTTTAGCAGCATAGAAGAGTGAGACAAGCGTTCACATTTCCACATTTTCTCATTCTTTCCTTGCCAGCCTCTGTAAGGGAAAGAAACAATGTAGAGATATTCCTCATTAATAAGAATTTTTTCCTTTGATGGCAGATTGGCTGATAATGAATTTAGCTTCTAACTAACACTTCCCTCTGTCCGATAGACATAATAATTTTAAAAAATATTTAAAATATAACTTGGTCAAGCTTTTGAAAATTGAAACATAGTTGGTTTACAATGTGTGTTAGTTTCTGGTATATAGCAAATTGATTTGGATACATATACATGTGTATGTATATATACACACATGTATATATATTCTGTTTCAGATTCTTTTCCATGATAGGTGATTACAAGATATTGAGCATAGTTCCCTGTGCTATACAGTAGGTCCTTTTGTTGTTTATTTTATATATAGTAATGTATATATCTGTTATTCTCAAACTCCTACTTTATCCCTCCCTCCCCTTCCCCTTTGGTAATCATAAATGTGAGCAAGAATTTTTAATTGGCTTCCACTCTGTGTTCAGTCTGCCAGGTTCTGTGAAATCCACAGCTGATCCATTTTTCTGTCTGCTCTCTGACTCTGAAATTTCTCAGCATTCCTGGAAGTCAGCTTCAAGCTGCAATGACGCAGAAGATATGGAGAAACAGAGCTTAAACTTACAACATTTTGAGCTCATTAATGTCCAACTTCCTTACTTTCAGCCTTCTTCTCTAACTCTGGTTTCAGCCTCCTCCTTTTATTCTCCCAAGCACCATTCTTCCTAATTCTCTGATGGTCCAGTTGGAGGCAGTAGAATTGGGTAGGAGTGTAATTTTCTCTTGTCACCTCTTCTGACCACACTGTTAGAATGAATAAGAAGAGGTAACCTGAAGGATGGCACTCTGGCAGCATAACATAGTGATTTAAAGCATGAGATCTGGAGTTCAGCTTCCTGGATTAAAAATCCTGGCTCCATCTCTCTCTCTCTCTCTTTTATTAACATTCTTTTCTTAAAAAAAATTCCATATGGTTTATCATGGAACATTGAACATAGCTGTCTATGCATACAGTAGGACCTTGTTGTTTATCTCTTCTGTGTATAAAAGTTTACATCTGGCAATCCCAACCTCCCAGTCCATCCCCCCCAAGCCCCTCCCCCTTGGCAACCACCAGTCAGTTCTCTATATCCATGAGTCTGTTTCACAGATTGGTTCACTTGTGTCATATTTTAGATTCCACATATAAGTGACATCATATAATATTTGTCTTTCTCTTTTTCTGACTTACTTCACTTAATATGATTATCTCTAGGTTCATCCATGTTACTGCAAATGGCATTATTTCATTCTTTTTATGGCTCAGTAGTTTTCCATTGTATATATGTACCACATCTTTATCCATTCCTCTGTTGATGGACATTTAGGTTGTTTTCATGTCTTGGCTATTGTGAATAGTGCTGCTATGAATATAGGAATGTGTGTATCTTTTTGAATTATAGATTTGTCTGGATACATGCCCAGGAGTAGGATTGCTAGATCAGATTTAAACTAAAAACTCTGTTTTTAGTTTTCTGAGGAAACCTCCATACTGTTTCTACAATGGCTACACCAACTTACATTCCCATCACAGTGTATGTAGAAGGGCTCCCTTTTCTCCATACCCACTCCAGCATTTGTTATTTATAGAATTTTTATTGATGGCCGTTCTGACTGGTGTGAGGTGATAACTCGTAGTTTTGATTTGCATTTCTCCAAAAATTAGCTATGTTGAACATTTTTTCATGTCTGGTTCTGTCTCTTAATACCTATGTGATCTTAAGCAAGTTACTTGCTTCTCTGTGCCTCACTTCCTCATCCATAAGTTACCAATAATAGTGCCTATATGTTAATATAAATAAAAAGTACTTAGAATACTGCCTAGTAAGCATTAGACATGTGTTTGTTAAATTAAAAATTGACAGTTGGTAGTTGTCAGGCCTTGGCATTGTGTCCCGTGTTGGGAAGTAGAAGACACAGGAGCCCCTATCTCAGAGATCATCTCAGAGCCCAAAAACCCACCCCTGGTTTCAAGTCAGGCAAACAGGTTGGCCAAACTGCTCCCCGCTTCCTTGAACTGGCCAAAATATGACCACTGGGTCATTTGATGACATTCTTCTTGTGGAGCCTGGTAATGGCTGAAATCCAAAGCCAATAGGAAGATGGTTAAAGTCATTCTATGGAGGTTTCTCTCTCCTAAAATTTAAAACTACAATTATGCAGACAAAGTTTTTAACCCTAAGAAGTGAAGTGACTTACCTAGGACATGGCAACATGATAGAGAAAAGCCTAGCTTTCCTTGACCAGACTGTTAGTTCAGTTCAGTTCAGTCACTCAGTCATGTCGAACTCTTTGCGACCCCATGGACTGCAGCAAGCCAGGCTTCCCTGTCCATCACCAACTCCTGGAGTTTACTCAAACTCATGTCCATTCGGTCGGTGATGCCATCCAACCATCTCATCCTCTGTCATCCCCTTCTCCTCCCACCTTCATTCTTTCCCAGCATCAGGTCTTTTCCAATGAGTCAGTTCTTTGCATCAGGTGGCCAAAGTATTGGAGTTTCAGGTTCAGCATCAGTCCTTCCAATGAATAGTCAGGACTGATTTCCTTTAGGATTGACTGGTTTGATCTCCTTGCAGTCCAAGAGACTCTGAAGAGTCTTTTCCAACACCACAGTTCACAGACTGTTAGTAGAAATATGGATATTAAAGACTTCTGATGGGGACTCAGAAGGATTAAGGACAACTAAAGAGAAATCCTAAATCACTTTAGAGAAAGCCTAAGTACCATAAAGAAGCTTAGAAGGAATCTGGACTTGGAGGCCGTTTGGAAATGGATGCATGTAGAATAGATCCAAGTCATGGGGGCTACCAGAGGGTAGATTGTCATAAGCAGAATGTTGGACCACAGGGTCTTAGTTGTCTGATATTAATCCTGAGTTTACATTGCAAAAGGGACTTTGCACATGTAATTACACTTGCTAATCAGCTGACTTTTAAATAGAGGGATAATCCAACAGGCCTAATATGGTCACATATGTCCTTAAGTGCAGAAGAGGAAGATAGAAAGACGTGAAGCATGAGGACTTGCAGGTGGAAAGGGCAGTGTGATAAGGAATACAAGTGGCCAAAGAAGTTGAAAGAGGCTTGTGGCTGACAGCCAACAAGGAAATGAGGACATCAGCCCTGTAATCACAAGGAACTGATTCTGCCAACACCTTGAATGTGCATGGAAGTAGATTCATCCCCAGAGCCTCCAGAAAGGAATACAGCCCCGCCAACACCTTGATTTTGTTTTTGTGAAACTCTAAGCAGAAGACTCACTTGAGCCTTGCTGTACACAGACATCTGACCTCCAAAAGTGTAATATTATAAATTTTTGTTGTTTCAAAACACTAAATTTGTGGTAAATTATTACAGCAGTGATAGGAAACTAATTCAAAGTCCTTATTCTACCAAGAATTTTTGAGTTTGGGGTAGGAAGGGATAGGGGAGAGGCCAAGAGATAAAAAGCTGTTTCTGACCTGTCTCAACACTCATGGTTTATATGAGGCTATCTTGAAAAGTTTTAAAAAAGTAATAAAAGTACAATGGGTTCTTCTAGTGGGTTTCTAGAGGAGATTCCGCTCTTATCTGCATCAGTCCTGCAAGGTTATTATTTACTCCATAGTTCATGAGCCTGGCCATGAAAGTGGCATTTCTTAGCACAATTATAAATAGAAACTGTAACAATGACTTTAGAAAAGCAAGCATCAGATAGCCTGCAACATGGGGGTGGGAGTTAGAAGTCCCTAGAGACTCAGAAGTTTTTCAGAGGTGAACTCTAGGGTCAAGTACTGGCTTCTGGGCCTAGATGTCCAAAATAGAGACAAGAAAGAGAAAAGGCAAGTGGTCTGGGATCAGAAAGCCTGGCTGGAGGTTTGAGGATCACTTTTAGGCTATGACTGTGTGACATTCACTTCTCCTGGCTTCCTATCTTAAAATGAAGATGAGAAGACCCACCTTGAGGAACTGTTGTTGTTGATTAGCTGCTAAATCATGTCCAACTCTTTTGTGACCTCATGGACTGGAGCCCACCAGGCTTCTGTGTCCTTGGGATTTCCCAAGCAAGAATACTGGAATGGGCTGCCATTTCCTCCTCCAGGGAATCTTCCCGACTCAGGGATTGAACCTGTATCTCCTGCATCTCCTTCATTAGCAGGTGGATTCTTTTCCACTGAGCACTGTAGCCCCAATTAAATAACATGATACATGTAGAAGCTTTTTGTCAGCTATACAGCATCGCATAGGTCACCTTGGGATTTGTGACAACTGTGATACACAGAACTCAAGTCAACAGACATCAGTTGAGTTCTTCATGTAAAAATGTCTTGGAGAATACAAAGGAGACCATGCTTTGACTCCTGTTGATGGCAGATGTGGCTGCTGACATGGGACTCCCCCAAAAATCTTAGCTCCAGTATCCTGGAGGATTGCTACCTTTCATGGATTCAGTGTAGGGCAGGGGCAAGAAGTGACAAGCTGCCTCCCTATCTCTTTTCTACTTCCACCCAAGGTGGTTTTCTTATGAGGGCTGCGAGAAGGTGAGGTAGAACTACACTGAGAGATTTGTGGTTTCTGAGTGATTTTTCAGATAAAAACTGTTTCTCCAGGAGCATGGTTTCAGGTGCTGTGAATGTATGCATGCATATACATATCTAGTGGTGAGACTGGGAAGGGGCATCCATACATATATGGAAACACTGAAATTAATTGACGTGAGATTGGGACTAGAAAGAGGGATCTCTTCTGTTGAAGGTCAGGTTTCTGCTGACTGGGGAATCTCAAGTGCCAGTGGACTGCAGATGGGATCTGGATGTGATGCTCCTGTGTGCTGTCCTACCTTGGCCTCTGATTCTGGGAGAGCTGGAGTAGTCAGATTCTGTAAGTCGTTAGGTTCACGGGCTTGCCTTTTATAACAACAGCAATGGCACATGTTTGGTTTCTGCAGGTAAATAGAAGTGTTTTTAAAAGCTGAGGTGCCTGAAAATGATTATGGGAGTATCTGGAAATCATTCAGGGAAATTTACAGAAGCCTGCCAGCTTCCAGGCAGCAAATATAAATAAAAGGGAAAAAAATAAAAACATTTGGTGGACATTCCATCCCTAGGATGTCTTAATAGGGGAATTTATTATCTTACAAAATAAGAAGTCCTGAGCAAGAGTGGTTTTGTGGCATATCAACTGTGTCTTGACATCTCATCCAGAACCCAGGTTGCTTCCATCTTTTTGCTCTGCAATCTTTAGAAGGTTGTTATTCCTCAGACTTGTTTCTTCCTGACCACAGGGTGGCTTTAGCAGTCCCAACCACTTTATTCTTAACAACAAGATAGGAAAAGCTACTTTCTGTCTTGTGTTTATTTTTTTTTTTAGATTAAAAAAATTGAAATAGCCTCCAACTAATAAAAATAAATGGAAAAAAAATTTTTAATAAAAAAATTGAAATAAAGTTCACATAACATAAAATTCACCATTTTAAAGTGAAGAATTCAGTGGCAGTACACTCACAGTGTTGTATAACCACCACCTTTATCTAGTTACAGAACATTTTCATCACACTGAAAGTAAACCCCATACATTAAATGGGGTTTAATTGAGTAGTCATGGCCCATTCCCCCACCCCAATCCCAAGCAACCACTTAGCTGCTTTCTGTCTCTGTTGATTTGCCTATTCTAGACATTTCAGGTAAATAGAATCATACAGTATGTGACCAAAGCTTTTTATTTTTTATTTTTTTGCCTTGCAATATCTAATAGAAAATCTCT
Organism: Cervus canadensis; assembly: GCF_019320065.1. Lineage (NCBI taxonomy): Eukaryota > Metazoa > Chordata > Mammalia > Artiodactyla > Cervidae > Cervus > Cervus canadensis. Next base: position 20,445,717 of record NC_057419.1, read on the forward strand.
TGAGGAGAAGTAAAAGACTGGTCAGCACGATACTGGATTGCCAGTTTCACATCATCTGCATAAACAGTAGCATTCTTAGCATTACCTGAATGAAACTTTGCATCGTCTAGAATCATGATTATGTATCGGAAGGCAAACTCCAACATCTGATTTATAACTCTTGGCTTATATCTATAATACCCGTATCCTTTAGGACTTGTGCCATCATGAGTATGTTTTGGCATGCTCTTGGGAAAAGCCATCATGATAGCACTCCACGATATCCAGTGATCAGACATTTTGAGGTGATCATTAAATCACCCATGTTAATGTATTTCAGTTCTGTTATTGGTGGAAGCTTTTTGCCTGGTGAAATTGTTATAGTCCTTGGTGTACTGGTGAACAAGATGTTCGGAAGCAACCCAGTCCTCACTGCACTGGCTCAGGACGCCTCTGCACATGCACCCTACATGCAACAGGGAGATGCCAACCAAATTTTTGGCTCTTGAAGTTCTTGGTAGCTTTTCTATTCAAGAGAAGTATGTTCCTTAGCTATTTTTTTCTAAGAGATGCTCATTATTCACTAAAAGTGCCCATTAAATATTTGTCTTAGTTTGGTTTCCCCCAGAAGCCAGCCCTGAGACAAGGATTCAAGTGCAAGTAGTTTATTTGGAGGTAAAGGAAACACCAATAGGGAAGTGAGGAAATGAAACAATTATGGGATGGCAACCAATAAAGGATACATTATCAAGTCAGGTACTTCTGTAGGCAACTAGAGAGCATAATCTTGTGGAACTCTGGAAAATGGTGTGGAACACTTATTTCAGTTACTGTACCCAGAGGATGAGGAAGCTGGGTTATTTATACACCAATCAGTTTCCTGCAGAGATGGGTTGAGCCATCTGGTTGAAGGAAGTTGCTCTGGGGCCATTAATTTGCTAGCACTTCTGGCCAGACATATGAGCAGGCAAACTCGGCTTCAGTAGCCAGAGAGATCCATCAGGCAAATGCAGGTGCTAGCTGTTGGAATTTGGAAGTGGTCAAGGTGAGGGCATAAGGGATACTTGAATTATAGGTATTAGGACAGTTCCTCTGCCTACAGAAGGTTGCCTTCTCTACTTGAGTCAAGCAACAAATTGACTTTTCATTGGAGAATAAAATGCATTAGATTAATACATTTTCCAGTGATATTAAGGTATAATTTCCATATAAGAAACTGTAGATATGTAAAGTGTATAACTTGATGAAATGGACATATGGATACACATCTATGAATTTTGCCTGCAGCAGTTATTGCTGTGGTGTTCTAAGGGTGTGGTGTTCCCTTATTCTTTCTACATAGGTTAATTAAAATTCTTCTGTAAGGAATATTTAATTTTTTCATACTCATTTATTATTCAGTCATTTATTTATGTTTTGGAAACAAAATATAATCCTCCACAGCTACATATATATTGTGAAGCAACAACAGCCATTTTTTTCTTCCACGCCTTTTGCTATGTCATCTCACTTCTGCCCAAGATTGTAGGCACCCTTTAAAAGTGAACTGCCTGGGAATAATGTCATTGGGGTGTTGAGCAAGAACATCCAAAAATTCTCTTCTCCATAAAAGCAGTAAGAACACTGGCCTAATGATCAAGATCAACTGTTTCAGAACTGTGGAATTACCCAGAAGCTTACAGCAATCCAGGGAGCTATATAGTAGCAAACTTTTTGTATACCAGTGAGATTAAGTTGGTATTAATCCAAACTAGACTGTTATAAGTAAAGATATTAATTATAATCCCCAGGGCAATCACTAAGAAAATAGCTCAAAAATATAATAAAAGAAATAAAAAGATAATTAAAATAGTATAATAAACATATCTATTTAACACAAGAGAAGGCCATAATGGAGGAATATGGGAACAAAAAACCCCCATAATTCATATAGAAAACAAATAGCAAGATGGTAGATGTAGGTCCTGTATTATTAGATATAAATGGATTAAACAATAAAAAAGCAGAGATTGGAAGAATGGATATTCTAAAAATAATCCATGATAGTCTATCTACAACAAGCATACTTTATCTTTTTGAAATAGTTATTTTCATTAAACAATAGTATTAGTACACCTAATAATAATTTTACTGCTTCTACAATTACTATCACTGCTTTTCCCAATTTTAGCAACTTGTGGAAGCTAATTGGTGGAGAGAACAGGACTTTGAATAGAGCAGAATGTATTTGTGTGTGTGTCACGTTTATCTGAATTAACTTTCAATTGATTCAAGAGTTGGTATTGCCATCTGTCACCTTATCACTGCTCAAAGCTTGGTTTTCCATTTCACATAAATATTTTTTCTTTTTTATTGAGGTATAGTTGATTTATAATATTATATGAGTCTCAGGTAGACAATGTAGTGGTTCACAGTTTTTAGAGGATAAATTTCATTTATAGTTATTATAAAATATTGGTCTATTCCCTGTGCTGTTCTATGTATCCTTGTAGCTTCTTTATCTTATACATAGTGGTTTAAACCTCCTAATCTCCTGTCCCTGTCTTGTCCATACCCACTTCCCTCTCCCCACTGGTAACTATTAGTTTATTCTCTATGTCTATGAGTCTGCCTCTTTTTTGTTAAATTCACTAGTTTATTTTGTTTTTTAGATTCCACATATAAGTGATATTACATAGTATTTGTCTTTCTTTGTTTGACTTATTTGACTTAGCATAATGCCCTCCAAGTCTGGCAATGTTTCATTCTTTTTTATTGCTGAGTAGTATTCCATTATATAGACCACATCTTCTTTATTCATTCGTCTCTTGTTGGACACTTAGGTTGCTTCTATATCTTGGCTATTGTAAATAATGCTGCTGTAAACCTTGGGGTGCATGTATCATTTCAAATTAGTGTTTTTGTTTTGGGGGGGTTAAATACTCAGGATTGGAACTATTGTATCACATGGTAGTTCTATTTTTAGTTTTTTTAGAAATCTCCATACTGTTTTCCAATGTGGATGTACTAATGTACATTCCCACTAACAGTGTGCATGGGTTCTCTTTTCTCCACATCCTTGCCAACATTTATAATTTGTGGTCTTTTTGTTGATAGCCATTCTGACAGATATGATATCTTATTGTAGTTTTAATTTGCATTTCTCTTCTGATTAATAATGATGAGCATCTTTTCATGTGCCTGTTAGCCATCTGTATGTCTGCTGAAAAATGTCTATTCGAGTCTTCTTCCCATTTTTTAATCACGTTGTTTGTTTAATGTTGGGTTGTATGAGCTGCTTATATATTTTAGGTATTAACCCCTTATAGATCATATCCTTTGCAAATATTTTCTCCCATTCAGTAGGTTGTCTTTTAGTTTTGTTTATGGTTTCCTTTACTCCACCAAAGCTTTTAAGTTTAATTAGGTCTCATTTGTTTATTTTTGCTTTTATTTCAATAGGCACACTATAAATTCAAAGACACAAATTGGTTAAAAGTTAAAAAAAATAACATGAACATGTAACCAAAAATAACTAGAGTGTCTATACTAATAGACAAAATATACTTTTAGACAGTCATTGGTACTGGAGACAAGGTAGGATATTTTATAATGACACAAGGGTCAATTTATCAGGAAGATAGCACAATTATAAATATATGTGCATGTAACACCAGACTCCCAAAATAGATGAAACAAAAGGTGAAATGGAAGAAACAGGTAAAACTGGGATGCAGCTCAAGCAGTGCTTACAGAGCAGTTTATAGGTATAAATGCCTATATTTTTTTTTAAAAAATGATCTCAAATAAATAACCTAACTTTCTACCTTAAGAAATTAGGAAAAGAAGAGCTAACTAAACATAAAGTAAGCAGAAGGGAGGAAGTGACGGAAGATTAGAGTGGAATTTAATGAAACAGAAAAACAATAGAGAAATGGTGAAACCAAAAGCTAGGTCTTTGCAAAAATCAACAAAATTGACCAATGGTTATCTAAATTGAGGAAGAAAAAAAGAGAAGACTCAAATTACTAAGGTGAGTAATAAATGTGGGCACATTACTACTGACCTTATGAAAATAACAAGGATTAGAAGGGAGTAATATGAACAATTATATGGCAACAAATTAGATAACCTAGGTGACATGGGTAAATTTCCAGAAAGATACAAGTACTGAAACTGTCTTAAGCAGAAACAGAAAATCTAAATACAAGTAAAGACATTGAATCAGTAATCAAAAAACTTCCCACAAGGTAAATTCCATGACGATGACTTCCCTTATGAATTCTATTGTGTTTAGGGAAGAATTAACACCAACCCATCACAAACTCTTCCAAAAAATAGAGAGGAGAAAATATTTATCAACTCATTCCATGTGGCCAGTATTACTCTCATACCAAAACCAGAAAGATATTACAAGAAAACTATAGACCAATATTCATTATGATTATAGATGCATAAACACACACCAAAACACTGGGAAACCAAATCCAAATATTAAAAGGATTTAACACTATGATCAAGTGGTATGTATCCCATGTGTGCAAGATTATTTCAATATATGAAAATCAATCAATGCAATACATCATATTAATAAAGAACAAGAACCCTATGATAACCTCAATAGACAAAGAGAAAGCATTTGGCAGAACTCAAGATCTTTTCATGATAAAAATACTCAACGAAGTAGGAATAGAAGGGAATTTTCTTAAATTGATACAGGGCATCTGTGAAAAGCCCACAGCTAACATCATACTTGTGACTGAAAGTTTCTCCCTAAGAACAGAAATAAGATGAGCACATCCACTTCTTGCTACTTCTATTCAGTATTTGCTGCTGCTGTTGCTGCCAAGTCGCTTCAGTCGTGTCTGACTCTGTGCAACCCCATAGATGGTAGCCCACCAGGCTCCCCTGTGCCTGGGATTCTCCAGGCAAGAACGCTGGAGTGGGTTGCCATTTCCTTCTCCAACTTATGAAAGTGAAAAGTGAAAGTGAAGTCACTCAGTCGTGTCTGACACTTAGTGACCCCATGGACTGCAGCCCACCAGGCTCCTCCATCCATGGGATTTTCCAGGCAAGAGTACTGGAGTGGGCTGCCATTGCCTTCTCTGATTCAGTATTTAACTGGATGTTATTGTTAGAGCAGTCTGGCAAGTAGAAGAAAAGGTATCCAGATTGGAAAGGAAGAAGTAAAACTATCTTTATTTGCAGATGACATGATCTTGTATATAGAAAATCCTGAGGAATTCACACACACACACACACAATTAGGGCTAACCAACAGGTCAGAAAAGTTGTAGGACACAAGATCGGTATTAAAAAATCAATTGTATTTCTATGAACTAGCAATGAGGAATCCAAAAATAGAATAAAATAATTCCATTTATAACAAAAATAGAATAAAATGTTAGGAATAAATTGAACAAAAGATGTGTAAGACTTGTACTCTAGAAACTACAAAACATTGAAAGATGTTAAAGAAGACTTAAATAAATGGAAGGACATCTCATGTTCATGGATTGAAAGACTTAATGTTGTTATGGTTATAATATTGATCTATAGATTCAGCACAACCCCTATAAAAATCTTAGCTGCTTTTTTTGTTTGCTAATATTGACAAGCTTTTCCTAAATTCACATGGAAACGCAAGCCCAGAACAGCTAAAACAATGTTGAGAAAGAAAAAGTTGGAGGACTCACACTTTCCAATTTCAAACTGACTTCAAAGCAACAGTAATCAAGATGGTGTTGTACTGGCATGAGAGTAGACACATGGAACAATGGAGTAGAACTGAGATTCCAAAAACAAACACTTACATTTATAAGCCATTGGTTTTCTATAGGGATGCCAAGACAATTTGATAAGATATGAATAGTCTTTCTAATAAATGGTGATGTGGTTGCTAGATACACATATGCAAAAGAATGAAACTGGGCCACTACCTCACATCATATGCAAAATTTAGCCTAAAAATGGACCAAAAACCTAAATGCAAAAGCTAAAACCCTTAGAAGAAAGTATATATATTAAACTCCATATCCTTGAATTAGTGAATAGTTTCCTAGCAATAATAGCAAAAAAATAAAAGAAAAAATAGATAAATTAGCCTTTATCAAACTAAAAACTTTTGTACTTCAACAGACACTATCAAGAAAGTGAAAAGACAACTCACAACATTGGACAAAATATCTACAAATCATTTATCTGATAATGGGCCAGTATCCAGAATATGTAAAGAGCTCTTACAACTCAAAACAAATAACCCAAATTTTTTAGATGGGTGAAATTTTTTAACAGATTTTTCTCTAAATAAGATATACAAATGGCCAACGAACATGACAAAATGTTTGACACTATTAGTCCTTAGGGAAATACAAGTCAAAACCATAATGAGATACTGCTTCATACATGCTAAGTTGGTAATAGCAAAAACAGAAAGTAAATTTTACAGTAATGTGGAGAAATTGGAACCCTCATACAATGCTGTTAACATTGTATAATGGTGCAACTCCTTTGGAAAACAATTGGGCATTTCCTTAAAGGTTAAACAGAGTTACTAAGTGACCTAGAAATTCCATTTCTATACATATACCCAAGAGAACTGAAAATATATGTTCATGCAAAAACTTGTACAAAAATGTTCATAGCAGCATTATTTATATTGGCTGAAAAGTGGAACCGTCCCAAATATCCATCAATGGAAGAACAGATAAAGAAAATATTGTGTGTCCATACATATTCATAGAAAGGATGAAGTATTGACAAATAGGCTACAGCATGGATAAACCTTGCAACATTATGCTAAGTGAAAGAAGTCAGACACAAAATGCCACTTTTTAAAATTGAAGTATAGCTTATTTACATTGTTGTGTTAGTTTCTGGTTTACAGCAAAGTGATTGAGTTATACATGTAAAATATGTATTCTTTTTCATAGTCTTTTCCATTATGGTTTATTTTGTATGTGCTTAGTCGTTCAGTCATGTCCGACTCTCTGCGACCCCATGAACTGTAGCCCACCAGGCACCTCTGTCCATGGGGATGCTCAAAGCAAGAACACTAGAGTAGGTTGCCATGCCCTCCTTCAGGGGATCTTCCCAACCCAGGGATTAAACCCAGGTCTCCTGCATTGTAGGTAGATTCTTTACCGTCTGAGCCACCAGGGAAGCCTTTATGGTTTATTATAAGATGTTGAATATAGCTCCCCATTCTATACAGTAGGACCTTGTTGTTTATCCATCCTATACATAATAGTTTACATCTGCCAATCCCAGACTTCCAGTCTTCCTTTCCCCTCCCCATCCACCTTGGCAACCACAAGTCTATTCTCTATGTCTGTGAGTCTGTTTCTGTTTCATAGGTAAGTTCATTTCTGTCTTATTTTAGATTCGACATATAAGTAATATATGGTATTTGTCTTTCTCTGCCTGACTTGGTTTACTAGTATGAAAAGTTATATATGACACATATTGCATGAGTCTCTTTATATGAAAGGTATACAGTACCTTTATATGAAAGGTATACAGTAAATCTATGAGGCAGAATGTAGAGTAGTGGTTGGAAGGAGAGGTAAATAGGGAGTGACTGTTGATGGGTATGGAGTTTCTCTGTGGGGTGATAAAATATTCTGGAATTAGATAGTGATGGTTGTAGAACTTTGTGAAATAGTAAAAATCACTAAATTGTCCACTTTAAAAGGGTGAAATTTATGGTATGTGAGTTATATCTCAATAAAGGTTAAATAATAGAAATAATGTGCCTTTTCTTCTCCACTTTAAACTTTCTCTTGGTCTCCATTCTGTTGGCTTGATTGTGGATATCTTATTTTGAATGACTACCAAGATGGACAGTTTGACGGATGCTACAGATCACCCCACTCCCATTCCAGCCCTCTATAGCACACCTTACTACATGGTAGGGATTTGAAAGCTTGAGTCATTTCTCAGTTTCTGTTACAGCTTGGATTCCATATGTGTCCCAGGTTTTGCCTCAAAGATACCCTCCTGAGAGATTTGCTAAATGGAAATGAGGTGGATGCCATACTTCTCATAGCACACCCAACTGTAGAGTTCTGTTCCTCTGAAGCGGCATTCACAGTGGTCCCTGCTTGAAGCTCTCCCTTAATGAGTGTTGAGAGACAGATCATGGGGCTTTTGTTTGGTTGAAGCTGTATGGTACTTGAACAGGAGTCAGCAAACTTTCTCTCTAGAAGGCTGGTTTGTAAATATGTTTGGCTTTGAGGGCCATGTGGTCTCTGTTGCAACTACTCAACTCTGCCATTGTAGCATGAGAAACTGGCATATACGGTACCTAAATGAATGAGCATGGCTGCTTTCTAATAAACTTTTATTTACAAAAATTTGACTCATGGGCCATAGTTTGCTGACCCCGTGTCCTGGAGCAATACTTGTGGTGATGGTGGTTTTATTATTGTTTATTAGCTTTTTTGTTGCAGTATCCATGCATGCTAAGTCGCTTCAGTCGTGTCTGACTCTTTGTGACTGTATAGACTGTAGCCCACCAGGCTCCTCTGTGCATGGTATTCTCCAGGCACTAGAGTGGGTTGCCATTTCCTCCTCTAGGGGATCTTCCCAACCCAAGGATCGAACACACATCTCTTATGCCTCCTGCATTAGCAGATGGGTTCTTTACTATTAGTGCCACCTGGTTCCACTCTGAGATTTAGGAAACTCCAAGAAAAAAGGCCAGCTCTCTGCCTGAAAGCAGACAACTGATAAACCCAGCCCACACATAAAGAACTATGAAGTTGGCTTTTTAGTACCTTAATAAGAATTCTTAATAAGAATGGATGACCTTTCCAACTTTCTGAGAAAGCCTTCAGAATGGGAGACACAATCCAAAATAAATGAATACAACAGGAAGTTCAGTTCAGTTCAGTCGCTCAGTCGTGTCCAACTCTTTGTGACCCCATGGACTGCAGCATGCCAGGCCTCCCTGTCCATTGCCAACTCCTGGAGTTTACTCAAACTTATGTCCATTGAGTTGGTGATGCCATCCAACCATCTCAACCTCTGTCATCCCCTTCTCCTCCTGCCTTCAATCTTTCCCAGCATCAGAGTCTTTTCAAATGAGTCAGTTCTTCACATCAGGTGGCCAAAGTCTTGGAGTTTCAGCTTCAGCATCAGTCCTTCCAATGAATATTCAGGGCTGATTTCCTTTAGGATGGACTGGTTGGATCTCCTTGCAGTCCAAGGGACTCTCAAGAGTCTTCTCCAACACCACAGTTCAAAAGCATCAATTCTTCGGTGCTCAGCCTTCTTCATAGTCCAACTCTCACATCCATACATGACTACTGGAAAAACCATAGCCTTGACTAGATGGACCTTTGCTGACAAAGTAATGTCTCTGCTTTTTAATATGCTGTCTAGGTTGGTCATAACTTTTCTTCCCAGGAGGAAGAGTCTTAATTTCATGGCTGTAGTCACCATCTCCAGTGATTTTGGAGCCCAAGAAAATAAAGTCTGTCACTGTTTTCACTATTTGCCATGAAGTACATGGCACTTCATCTATTTGCCCTTAAGTGCAAATAATGCAGGAAATAGTAAAGATATGAGAAAAAAACCCATAATCATCCTCATGAAAATGAAACAAAAAAGATATCTTAGAAATTAAAAGATACAGCTAAATAAATTCAACAGAAGAACTAGATGAATAGAAAAAGGAAAATTACAATACAACTTAGGGAAGATTTTTAAAATTAGAGGATTTTTTGCAGTAGACATAGGATCTCCTTCATCAGTCATGTAGTATGTTCTAAACAGTAGACTATCTTTTAGTAGTTGCTTTAGGGATTGCAAAATGCATAATTTCCATAGTTTATTTAGAATCAGCGTTTTCCTATTTCAGTGAAATTGTAGCAACCTTACTACTATATGGATCCATTTCTCCTCTTATGTTATAGGTTTATGTATTACATTTACATATGTTGAGATCCCCACCAGTGTTATGTATTTTGCTTTCAACCTTCACATATGCTTTAAAGAACTATACCTATATTTTTACCCTTTCTGTCTCTAGTTAACTTTTGCTCTTTCCTCTAGCTTCTAGAATATATGTAATACAGTTATAACAACTGTTTTAATGATTGCGTCTACTAATTCAATCATTTGTGTCATTCTTGGTGAGTTTCAATTGATTGATTTTCCTGCTTCTTTGCTTTCCTGGTATTTTTAAAATTTGGATTCCAGACATTGTGAATTTTATCTTATTGAGTATTGGACATTTCTTTTAGTTTCTCTAAATTGCTTTCCCCTTTTATGGGGTATGGTTAAATTACTTAGTTTGATTCTGGTCTTGCTTTTAAGATTTGCTAGGCAGGAGTGGGCAGCATTTACTTTAAGGCTCATTATTTCCTACTCTTGAGTCAAAAGGCTTCTGAGTACTCTACCTGATGCCCCATGAAGTCTGAGGCTTTTCACTCCACTTGGTGGGAATGGACGCTGTATCTTGCCTGATGTGCGCTCCGGGTCCTCTTGTTTCTGATTTTTCCCTCCAGCTGCTCTTCACTCTCTTGAAAATGTCCTCAACTCTATGACCTCATTGTCCTATAATTGCACTTGCCTGACAAAACCCCACTCTGAGTCAGTCTGGGGCTCAGGCTCATTCAGTCTGTACCTGTGCCCATGGGAAAAAATAAAACAATGGCACATACAAAGTTAGATTGTCCAAGTTAACTGGGGCCTCAAAATTGATTTGCAGTCATTTTCTATGTCCTTAGATCCTTCTCCCAATTTCTGCCAGAATTATTTTCAGCCTTCTCCATTTTCTTCAACACTGCCCTCCACCAACACACACACGCACACACACACACAGACCTGCACTGAATTTGGAGGAGATGAATTTGTCATCATTTTCATAGAGAAAATAGAAGGCATCAGATGGAACTTCTTCAGCTTCTGACCACCACACTTACTAAATAGCCCTGGTTTACTCCACCTGAGGACAGATCCGGTGAGTCAGTCAGACTGGGAGAGAAGCCTTTGGCAATGACTTTTAAAAACAATCTCTCCACATTTAAGTGAGGGGTGGACAAACCAGTTGGGAGAAACTAAGGGAACATGGACCTTTGCCCACTGCCACCAACGGAACCAGATTGGATCCTGGCTGCCTCACTTGGGATGGACTCGGAGATGAAGTACCTATTTGTTTGCTTGGAATCTTGTTCTCCTCTTGGGCGTTTAAAGTGAACCCAACATTTTCATGTGACTTTACCTCTCCAATTCTGTTTCAAGGGCTGTCACTCTCTCTTACCCTCATCAGTGGGGATTCTGGTTATGACCAAGTCTGCACCCTTGTGAATTGTCCGAGAGAAGAGTGGAATGTGTTTTCAAACAGACTATGCTTTGGAAAGTTCCTTGGAGTCTGACATTAGTAATGCTCTGGCCTCATGTTGAAACGTGATCCTAGGGAGATGGTTACTCATTACCCATTGACCTCCATGCTTGTGGGGGGTGGTATGGAGGGAGGTGAGCTTGGGTCGAGGGAGGAAATAGAGCAAACTGGAGAGAAAACTTATTCCTCATGGAGAGAGGATATGCCCTGTCCTTATTCTCAAAGAGAAACGATGTGTTGCTGTATGCAAGTAACCTGATCCCTTCTTACAAAAGTGTATTTAGACACTGAGGTGTATATGAGCAAAAGAGATGTTCTTTTTTTCCCCTGTATGCTTCATTAATTCTTTCTTTTAATTGAAAAATTTTTATTAAAAAATATTTATTGAGCTATAGTTGCTTTACAATGTTGTGTTTGTTTCTGCTGTACTGAAAGACAGCAAGTGAGCAAGCTGTGATTTCATCTAATGTTCTAGTTCTGCAATTCCTTTAAGCCTTCCTGATTGTTACACACACTGTTTTCTAATCCTGTACCAGCTTTCAGCACAGGAGGAAGGTTAAGTGATTCCCAAACTCTATGTTGTGGCTCTGCTTCTCACCCTTGGCATGGGCGATAATGGCCGTGGAGGACTTGGAAGTGGCTGGTGGAAAGAAAGGTGAGGGAGGTGTTACTTTCTTTGTCACCCACAGAGGATCTGTGAATGGATTTCTCCTCTGCTACCTGAGGGTTTGTGTTGCCAGAAGAAAGAGAATCACAGTGACTGAGACACAGAGAGCTTGGTCTTCCCTGTGACTCCAGTGACCATGGACTACTTCCCAGGAATTGCTTTGGTTTCCACAGCCTGCTGTTCTGGGGGAAAATAAGAAATGAGCCCAGAATGTTCTGTTGGGTTTTAGCTCATTTACTCGAAAGGCTAAGGTATAATTTCCCTGAGATTTTTATAGGCATGACCATCTGCTTAGAGGAGCCTGCAACATCTGCAGCACTTTTAGTCATTCTTTGCAAAGCACCATAAAGTTAATAGAAAAATGAAGCCACCCAGACATAGAGGAGACCTGACCGAGCCACCTTCTTGGCTGAGAAGCTGGTTATTTTGTCTTGGGGCACAGGCAGCAGAACTCAGGGAGCCCATCCCCAAACACCTGAGGAAGAAGACAGAGTCTCCCCATACCCCAGTCACATGTCCACCCAGCCTTGCTTTGGGGGCCCCTGCTGCATGCAGGGAGATATCTCATGTATGTTGTCACCTTTTAACCTTTCACGGTGACTCTGTTGGCAGCCATGATCTCTCTCCAGACCAATGTTTGCATATGGAGATGGACAATTTTAAGAGCACATACTGATTTGGGAAATCTGAAGCCCCAAACATGAGTTTCTTGTCTGTACTTATAGTTGTGTGGGGACGAAGAGGTAAATAGAGGCAGTGATGTGAGGAAAGAGCACTGGGTTAGGAATGGGGGACCTCCATTCTGGTCTCAATTCTAGGGCCTTGCTATGTCCCTTGATTTCTTTGGGTCGTCTGTTTCTCATTTATATAGTGAAGAAGTTGGGCTCATTTTTCTCCGTCTCTTCTGGCTCTTATGCTAAATAAACCAGGAGTGACTTCAGTCATGTAACATAAATGTGTAGGAGGAAGGCGAGAAGGAATTATGTCAAAATGTTTTCAGTGGATACCTTTGGGTGTAGGATTATGAAGGAGTGCTAGCTCTATTCCTTGTTCTTTTTGGCTCTTCTATAATGAGCATGTATTATTTTTATGGTCAGAAGGACATTGTAAAGATATGGAACCTTTTGGTGAAGATGGTGCCTCCTTTTATTGCATCATCTCCTTCTTCAGCTCAGCCTTCATTGTGACCTGAAGACCAATAAACCCCCTCCATTGAGTCTTCTCTGCATAACCATCATCAACCTAGATTATGTCCATGGCACCACCTTAGACATGCTTACTTTTAGACTTTATGGTGTGTGTGTGGTTTATATACCCAATTAAAAAATTTTCAAGATTGGGGACAGTGGGTCATCTGTTGGTTTTTGTTTGTTTTTTACACCCCCTCTAGCACTGCACATGGCAGGTAGCTGCAGTTACTTGTTGAAGGAGTGTTTGAGTGAAAGATGACCATGTCTTAGATTTAGGAGTTTCTTCCCTTCCTCAGCCAACAAAACCAATAGGACTTTGCAGTAAAGGCTAACATAGGAGTCTACAAAGTTCCATCCAATGTGGCCACTGTCCTCCGGGAGCTTGTAGTCTAGCAAGGGAGATTATACACATATATGAATGTCTGCAATTAGAAATAGTATATCATTGGCACTACAGAATGATGAGAGCATAGGATCCCTGAGAAGGGAGCATTCCCCTCCAAGCAGACATCAGAGAAATTATACCTAACCTCTTTGGTACCTCACCAAACATTCTCTGGTCTCTGAATCCAGACACAGCTGTAATGGATCATTCTAGGCAAGCTCAGGGTCCCAGCTGACAGCATCCCACTTCAAGCCTGCACAAATATCTTTCTGCCTCTGGTCTTTCATGCTATGGAGTTGACTTGGTCCACATGCAAGAGCAGCCTGAAAGTGAAGGGAAGATACTGCTCCCTGGGGTCACCCTCCACCAATACAAATGAGAACTGGTGAATAAAGGCTCCATCTTCACGTCTCTGAAGGGTGGACAGTTCTGAGAGGCATTCTGTAGCTGAGCAGATCCCTATGGAACCAGCTTTTATGCCCGTAGCAGTGATCTCAGCAAAGCATCCTGAATAATGGCTTTTCTTGCATCTCTCTTCTACTCCCCACACTTCTTCACTCAATATTTGCACACAAACCCTTGTCTCAGACTCTGTTTTGGGGAGAACCTAAACTCAGGCAGAAGTCACTATGAAATAAGAGGCATTTGAGCTGGAATGGTCCACAAGCAAAGACAAAGAGGTGGGGGAGGTTTTAGGTAGATGGCACATGGAGACTATCACATGTATCTGGTGGAGTCACTTTGAAGCTCTTTCTATCAAGAGGTGGAATCTATTCTCTACTCTTTGGATCTGTACTCTAATTCTGGCTTTTCAAGTAAAGTGCTGCAGAAGTGAGTGAGTTGGGATCATGGGCCTTGGGAGGCTCTGCCCTTTCTTCTCTCACTCTTCCAAGCCCGCTGTGTCTACGAGCCTGGACTAGGCTGCTGGAGGATGCGAGACCACAGGAAGCAAAGGCAGGCCAGCTGAGCTGAGGAACCCTTTAAACCCAAAGCCCTATCCAACCTGGCAACTGACCACAGACACATGAGTAAGCATTGCTGAACCAGAAGAATCTCTCAGCTGAGCTCAACTGAAATGGCCAATATGAGGAATTGTGAGCTAAATAAGTGGTGGTTGTTTTAAGCCACTAAGTTTTAAATGGTTTGCTTTGCAACAAAAGCTAACCAATATGTTTGGGGGAAAACTAGGTCATCCTGACTGGCTAAAAGATGGTCTTCAAGACTAAAATTGGGGCTAAATTGAATGCCACCCTAAAGAGTTTGAAAGCAATTCATTGGGCAGAGAGATACTGTGGAATAGATGGTTGACTTATGACCAAACATTTGGGTCCCCTGTTGCATAGTATTGAGTTGCAACAGGCAGGGAACAGACTGCCAAGCCAGGGACTGTGTTTTCCCAGCTCTCTTTTCATATGACCTGTTCTCTCCCATGGGATGTGAGCAGTAGGGGTGTGTGTTACAGGTTGAGATGCCTAGGTATTAAGTATGGGATCCTCCATACTCTCTCTCTGTCCTGTCTGGTAGCTGGTGATATCAGGTCAGATTTGAACACACAGGATGGTAGAACCTCAAGATGGATACATCCTGGATTCCTGAGTCCCCCCATAGAGGAGAATCATTTGGCAGAGTGGGCTTTGCATGAGTAAGAAATAGACTTATCATGTTTTATTTTACTTTATCATGTTAAGCTTTTAGATCATTGAGATTTAGGGGTTGTTTCTTACAGCATCTGGCATTACTCACCCAGACTAATGTAGGTACCACTGCAAGCTTTTGAGTGGAGGTATTGGAACCCTCAAAGCAGTGATGTGGGTGTTGGCTGGGTTTAGCAGCCAAATGCAGGGTAAAAAGGCTTCTGTAGTGCTCTAGATCTAAGAAGACTATGACCTGGGTGTGGCCTTGGCCATAAGAGCAGAAAGGATAGCACTGAAGTAGACAGTCCTTTGATGTTAGACGCCTTCCTTCTGGGGAGGAAACTTGTTAAACTGTGGACATTCCCACATACACAGGAAAAATATATATCTAAATTGTTTTCCACCTTGGTATTTCAGGATTAGAGTCTGTAAAGACCAGTTTTTCAAAAATAAACACATCAGAATTTTTTTTTTTTTTTAAGGATGATGATGGTGATGGTGATGAAGCTTGGCCCACCAGAGAGGTTCTATTTCTCCTTTGAGTCTGAGGATATGTGGCACCTTCCTCCTCATTGTGACCAAGCTTCTGATTTAAACAAGAAGGAATGCACCATTCTGCTGCTTAGTTCTTCGTGAGAGTGGGAACAGGTCCTCCTGAGGAAACATGAGGATCCTTCAGGAGTTTTCTTGAGGAAGATTTAGATGGATTTCATTTTATACCCTGTTCATCCTGGGAGTAGTTCTATGCCTGTCCCTGGAAGTGTTCTGGAGCCACATGCTTCTGAGGGAGATCCATCCCTTCAAATTGCTCTGTGGGGCCACAGGCCGTCCTGAGCATGTCACAGCTGTGCCACTGCTTCCAATAGCTTGGCTCACTTGCCCTGTCAGTGCTTGGCCTAGCCTCTGCCCACCCCTCTCTGCCAGACTCTCAAGGCCAGGTCTGTCCCAGGCAATGAAAACTTGGTAGGACGTCCCTGACTCCATCTGCCTGTCTGGCTGGCCATTTGCCTATTGCCTGTGGCCACACAACTAGATACCTGACCTGTAGATCCCCTGATGTTGGCTTCTCCCCTGCTTCAGTCTGTTTGTCAAGTCTCCTTGGCCTGGCCTGCCCCAGCCAAGCCCAGATTTTGACATTATCCCAAGGGCAGCTGTAGCTCTTCAGCTGTGCTTCATGGTGGCCTTGGAATGCTTCCACCTCCCACCCAGTGCCCAGAGGCCCCTGGAATGTTGAGAGAGAGCTTTGACCTAGAGCTGGCTCACCTCACACCGTAGCTAAGCAGTTTAGTGTAGCATACAACCAACCTCAAACCAGCTTGACTCAGATTCTTAAAGGGTCAGTTCCAACCACCTCATGTCACCCAGCAGAGCATAATGGTAATTATATATAAGAACCTCTTTCTACCATTGAAGTAGGCAAAATATGCCTTCAGGAACCCACAGCAACCTATAGAATCCACTTTAGGTCTTTTAAGGGATGTGATATTCCTTTTAATATCTGTATTAATATGCTATCATTATAATTCCTATTTTTTTTGCATCTATCTTGAAAACTGAACCTAAGAACAACACAAGGACTGAAATATACTGCTACCCCTACAATGGCTGGTTGGTTAATAATAATAATGATGATGATGGTAAACATTAACATTGATTAAACACCTATTGTATACTAGGCTCATTTAAAAATAAATTATATACACTGTCTTATAGAATCTCCATGATATCCTTACTTTATGAGGTTGATATTATTATTCTCCCATTTTATAAATTAGGCTAAATACTTTGCCCAACTTCATAAAATACAACAATTGGGTAGTCCAGCTTGGAATCCAGGTCACATGGTACTAGAATTTGTGCTGAAAGCTCTAGGTTATTCTGGTATGTCTGTGCATGACAGACAGACTCTGTGTGGCTAGTTTCCCCCTGTTAATTCAATCTGGGAGCAATGATGGTGGGATTTTTTTTTCAATAATCAAAAAAATAATTGGGAGTTATTTATTTTGTTTAATTGCACCAAGAAGTGTTAGCTTTTCAAAGCAGAAAAATTATAATAGCTTTCTAGAATTCTAGAACATAGAATTCAACCACAATTTTACCACCCTGACATAACCAGTTAATACTTGAATATATTATTCAGTGTTTTTCTTTTCAATGTTTTCTAGTCTTATATTAGTAATGCAAGTAATTTTATAAGAAACAGAATTGAAAAGAAGGAAATAAAAGTCCCCAAGTTCTACTATATTTGCTTTCCAAATTCTATGTTTCTGGTGGGTGTGTTGGATCATATTGCTTTATAATTTAATAAAATTTTGTAAATGTTTTTCATGTAAGAGAATATTCTTCCATAACACCTTTATAACTTTCTATTTCAGTGTAACAAATTATTACATACTGAGTGGCTTATTTATTATCTCACAGTTTCCATGGGTCAAGAGTCCAGGCCTGGTTTAGCTTGAGCCTCTGCTTGGGGTCTCACAAGGTTACAGACATGGTGTAGGCCAGGCTGCATGCTCATCTAGAGACCTGATAAGGGAAGAATCCACATCCGAGCTCATTCAGGCTGGTGGCAGAATTCACTCTCTTGAGGCTGTGTGTCTGAGGGCCCAGCTTCTTCCTGGCTCTTGGCTAGGGACTGCCCTTAGGACTTAGAGGCCAACCATAGTTCCCCATCACATGGCTCTCTCCTTTGGCAGCTCATAGCATGATGGTTGTTTCTTCCAGGCCAGCAAGAGAATCTCTCTAGTGTGTCCTGACAAGATCAGTGTTCTACCTGTGTCTGTATCCACATCTACATCTCTATCACTAGAATAATCTAACCATACACCTTTGCCCTATTCTATTGGTTAGAAGTTGCAGGTCCTACCCACACTCAAGAGGAGGGGGTTATGCAGGGTATGAACATGAAACCACCCTAGAAATCTGTTTGCTACACACTTTGTAATTTATTCTAAATTTATTTTCAAATTTTATTTTATTTATGCTTGTTAACGATTTTATTTAAGTAATTAATCAGTGAGGGAACCAGGAAGATGGTATAACCAGTTCAAAAGAAAATCCAAAGAACAGACATTTATAGATCAAGAATATTGGCATGAATGTGTGAATGGAGGCAAAACTAGCCTCTTCCCCAGTGGGGGAGGGCAGTCATTTGAACCTCTGTGGGACAGGACAGGGCAGGATTTGCGTGTCTCTAAGCAAGAGGTGTTCACATTGCTATCACTTATAATATTTCAAGAGTTGTAAAATAGCTCCCATGGAATCAGAGTCAGATAACATGAAAGGGTGTGCCATACACCATTTAAAACTGAGCCATGCTAGTTCAGTTTTTTGATGTGCTCTCATTTATTTAACAAATCCCTTATATTCAAACATTAGTGTTTCCATTTTGTCATTATAAGAACTACAGTGATCACCCTTGTGTTAATTTTTTCAAAGACATCTTTATTTATTTCCGTTGCATGACTTATGAGACTTGGCTTGGTCAAAAAGTTCACACATTTTAAAGGCGATTGCTGGGGCTGCTAAATTGTTCCCCAGAGCAATTCTCTGCAGGGGTGTAAGAAGGCACAGGGGGCTATTTTAGTGAACTTAGCTGAGTTCGTATTCTTGAAGTGCTAGAGTAGTGCTGAGCACAGTAGAGGGCCGTATGCAGATATAAAGTAAAATAAAGAAAATTGAGTTGTTTCATCTTCACAACAACCCCGTGAGGTAGCGTATTAATGATCTTATCATTTTATAGAAGAGAAAGATAAGGCTAGAAGGGTGAAGAGAAAGATGACTGAGTTAAATACCCAAAGGCCCGGGTTGTATGCTGGCTCCTTTGCTTACCAAGCACATGACTTTAAGCAAATGATTTATCCTGTCTGAGTTTATTCTCTGCTCTGTCAAATGGGGCCAACCTCAAGGGAACTAATGCCTGAGTGAGAACTAGGAGGCTGTAGCCCAGTGATTCTTGCCCTTGGCTGCAAAGTGGAATCACCTGGAGACCTTTAAAGTCCACCTCCCCCAATTCCACCCCCTGATGCCCAGGTCCCAGCCCCGGAAATATTGATGTCATTGGCCTGGGTCATGGTCTGAGCAGCAGGCGTTTTTAAAACTCCCAGGTGATTCCACTCTGCAGCCAGGGCTGAGACCCACGACTAGAGCCACCCCCACTCTCAAGGGATTGTTTGTGTCTACAGCCAAAGAAGCAACAGTCAGCTCCTGCTCTCCGCTCCAAGCTGTCAGGAAATAGCCTGTAAGGATCAGGCCGGAATCAAACCTCTGTCTTAAACTTCAGAGTCAACTCAGTCGGCTAAGTTAGTTTGGAAAGCCATCAATTACCTGCTGTTTTACCCTCCGGTGTGGGTCCCCGGGCAGCGGGGCGTCAGCATCAGACGTGCTGGCAGGGCTGCTTTCCAGTGGAGCCTGCTGCTGCTGCTGTTTTTCTAGAAGCCAGAGCAGATCTTCAGCTCCCTGCTGCCTGTCAGTCACAGCTGCATGACTGAGGCCAAGGGACCAGACGCCTGGCTGCCCGCCACTGGAGCTGGGTAGCAGATTTGCTGAGGTGTCCTTGGGGCAGGGCCAGCCTTCCAACTCTCTGTGAGGGCTGGGGATGAATTTCTCTGAGCTGCCAAACGACGCTCGAAATGAACGTGATCCATCAGTGGAATGAAAGCCTTGGTCCAGTTCCTCTAGCATGACACAGCAGGCCAGCACCAGGCCCTGTCTTTCTCCTGCACCTGATAAATTGCAAGAGGTATGTGTTTCAGTGATTTCACTGAGGTCAGACACCACCAGTGATTATGGGGGGAAATGGTAGTGTGGAGAAGTTTCCAGAGAAAGACAAGAGAATGAAAATCTCCTATTTAAGGGGGACACTGGGTGGACACTAGACATGTCATCTCGTTGAATCTGAGTGTTACAACAGAGCACAGAAACGAGATGTGCTTCTCTGTAGCTTACAGGTGAGAAAACTGTGCCTTAGAGGTGAAGTGTCTAGTTTCGAGGTCACACAACTAGCCAGTGAGCAAACTAGATCACATGTTGGCTTGTCAGCCTGCATAGCACTTGGTCTTTGTTCACGGCTTCTCAGACTGGCAAGGAGACTTTTGGATCCAAGTAGCTAGTTTTTTTGTTGCTTTGTTTGCTTCTCAGGATTATTGTCTGGGGGGCCTGTCCTTGGCCCAGTGGTGAAATATCAAAGTTTGCTTTAGTCCTGGTTCAAATTCCATGGTGAATTAATTGAGGTAATGTCAGCTGCTAAAACAGAGAAACCCATTAATGTCCAGCACTTAACAGTCGACCTTGGTTTCTGGCTCATACACAGCCCAGCTGGTGGTGTGGGGATGGATGTTCAGCTCCACTGGGTCATGCAGGGACCCAGATTCCATCTACCTGCATCTCTGCCCTCCTAAGGGCTTCACTTCTGCTGGCTAGATTTTCTGTCTCTGGAAGGCAGGCAGGGGAGGGGAGCATGGGTGCTCCCGGAGGAGGTTCTGGGGCTCAGGTTAGGACAAGTAGACCACAATTCTGTCCACATCCCATTAGCAAGAGCTCAGTCACTTGTCAGTGCCTAACATTCTTGCCTGGAGAATTCCATGGGCAGAAGAGCCTGGCAGGCTACAATCTATGGGATCGCAGAGTCGGACACGACTGAGCGACTAACACACATACACAAAGCAAGGGAGTCCGGGAAATGGATCTCGCTGTGTGCTGGTGAAGACAGGAGAGGGAGTGAGCAAGCATATGGCAGACCTGGCCATAGCCCTACGTGCCCCTGGGGTCTCTTCCTGCCTGAGTCCTCTCCCTGTTGACTCTCCACACCCTCTCCTGAACCCCATCTTGTGCTTCAAGTCTACTCTTTGGTTGACAAGGACCTTCTACTGAGTTTCTACCCAGGATGCATAGATCAAGGCAGGAGCCCCAGGGCTTCCTGGCCATGGCTTTGCTAAGTCTTCGGGAGGCACTGGGGCCACAGTTTGTGGGCTTCTCACCAGCTACTGGCCCGCCTTCCGCCCGCCCTCCAAGGAGGTAGCCAGTAATGGAGGTTGCCGACCCTTGGCTTAACTCTTCATTTGCCTAATGATGATGAATGTCGGCGTCTCTGAATCTGAAAGCCCTGGCTGGTTTTCCTGCAGGGTCTCCTCCTTGCCTTGTTTTCTTTTTCCTCAGCTCTGCTGGCTTCGGACCCCAGGGGGAAGATGAGTTTTGCAGTGATGGACGGTAGGGATTTTTCACACCTGCCAGTTCTGACATCCCGAGTCAGCAGGATCTGTGCTGCCAAGAAACATGATTTAGAGGCACTCCATTCAGACTAGAAATGTTCCTTAGTGCATTCGTGATCCTCTGTGGTCAAGGACGCCTCTTAACAGAATTTCCTTCAGAACAAGCAAAGGCTCCAAGTGGACTGAGAATTCTTTGGTTGTCTCCCCTCCCCCGGAGAAGCGCTCCCACAGGATGAGTGATCAGGACTCAAACTTTTGTGTTATCTCCTTGTCACTTTGCAGAACCATTGGGGCTTGCCCGCACAAATTTGACTGAGGAAGCTCCTTCCGATGGCTTCTAGGAAACCTATTAACATTTGAGCTGAGAAGATCTTGGCCCAGAAAGTTTGGTGAGCTTACAGTACTTTGTCAAGATTGGGGAGAAACAGGGTCGTTGGTGAGGGGAGCCGGGCCCTGGCACCGGGTAGTGGGAACAAAGGCCAGAGACTTTAAGCAGTCAGCTCCCCCCTGCTCCTCCCCGAAATCAAGCCAGTGGGAACAGCAGCCACCCCTAGTCATACTCACCTTTTATCTTAGGCTGGGTTCCCTGAAAGCAAACTCTGGCCTGAGGCTTCATGGGACAGCACTGTATTTAAAGACCAGGCAGGGAGTGGGAGGTGGAGCTGGGGAGGGGCAGGAGCCCAGCGAGGGCAAGGCAGCTGGCAAAGCCCACGGGGGCGCCTGGCTCAAGCCTGCAATGATGCTCTGGAGTTTGTGTCTGCATTAAGGGACAAGGAGTGTTTACACCCTATACCCATCAGTATGTCACTGTCCCTAGGCAGCTCATGGTCGACGATTAGAGTAACCCACCAAATTAGACACAGACACCATGTGCCAAAATGGGGAATGGCCCTGAGGGGCTCTGAGGGGATGACTGATGTCACTGACTTTGGGCCCATGTGGTGGCTGCTTTCCCTTGTGGAACAGCCCTTACTAGCAGCTTTGTCCTAAGAGCACAGAGTGAGTTTAGCCTGGGTCAGGGAGGTGCTTTGTGGTGAGTGTGGGGCCTCCCCAGCCCCTCTCTATATAGGACAGTGGTTGCCACTAGATAAATTGAATGCAGACTAGGGTGGTGGCCTGGCATGTGGTGCTAGGCCATTAGAAATTTAGAAGCATTTTCAAAGGAAACTTCAATGTAAGTCACATTCCTTTCACTGTGGGAAAGGGACTGGAATCTCAGATCTGACACTTCACAATCTGTTTTAAGCTGAGCTGGCACTCTAGGGATGGGAATCTGTGTGTGTGTATGTGTGTGCACATACGCATCAGTAATCCACATTGATGATGTCTAAGCTGGCGCTCATCTCCATTCAACCCCATCTGCAGAGCCATTGGCCTTCTGGATCCAAACCCTATAGTGTCCCTCCTCAGAACTCCCATAATGCCTTACAAGCATTTCTGTCGTCATGTGAACCACATCATTTTACAGTGATTTGTTTATATGCCTGTGTTTTTTTAATTGTGGTTGATTTACACTGTTGTGTTAATTTCTGCTCTACAAAGTGATTCGGTTATACACACACACACACACACACACACATATATATATATATATATATATACACTTTTAAAAAATATTCTTTTCCATTACAGTTTATCACAGGATAGTGAATATAGTTCCCCATGCTGTACAAGAAGAAGACCTTATTGTTTATCCATCCTCTGTACAGTAGTTTGCATTTGCTAACCCCAAGTCCCCAGTCTGTCCCTCCCCAACCTTCTCCTCCCTCTTGGTTGCCACAAGTCTTTTCTCTGTCTGTATTCTGTTTGTGTTTCCTAGGTAGGTAGGTTCATTGATGTCATATTTTAGATTCCACATACAAGTGATATCATATTTGTCTTTCTCTGTATGACTTACCTCATGTAGTCTGATCATCTCTAGTTCCATCCATGTTCCTTCAAATGGCCTCATTCTGTTCATTTTTATGGTTGAGTAGTATTCTGTTGTATATATATGTACTACATCTTCTTTGTTCATCTGTTGGTGGACATTTAGGTTTTTTCCATGTCTTGGCTGTTGTGAATAGTGCTCCTGTGAACATATGGGTGTATGTATCTTTTTGAATTATAGTTTTGTCTAGGTATATACCCAGAAGTGGGATTGCTGGATCATATGGCAACTCTTAATGTTTGTATTAATCAGGCTAAGCTTCTTGAGGGCAGAGCCCATGTCTTAAATTTATCCAAGTTCTAGCCCCCAACTCAATGTCTGGATGTAGGGTAGGTGCTGAGTGAACAAACTGTGAGAGAACTGATGAGTTAACCAAGGAAAAAGCTAAGGTCATGAAGCTAGAACCCTGACTGAAAAGGAAACAAAAGGATTGTAGGAACTGGAATAGATAAATCCATGAGACAAGGATGTGGAACAACAGGAAGCCTCACCTACTGTTTGCTGGTGAATGGTTGAATTTAGACTTTCATATTACCAAGTAGAGCTGCCCATGTGTACACTCTACAAAGCAGCAATTCTGTTCCACAGGGTATGCCCTAGAGAAACTCTTGCACACATATACTAGGAGGTGTGTGCAAGAATGCTTGTGGATGCATAATAGCTCCAAACTGGGGGAAAAAAAACAAACCAGTGTCTGTCAACAACAGAGTGGATGTTGTGATAGTGTAGTACATATAATGGCATACTCTACAACAGTGAAAATGAGGGAACCACAACTATCTACATCAACATGGTTGAATCTCAAAAATTAGACGTTGCTGGGAAAAAGTAAGTTTCAGAGGGAGTCATACAGAACAATTACATTTGCATGAAGTCCCACAAAGGGGAAATGAAAAAATTGTTTAAGAATAACTGTGTATATGATAAAATAGAAAGCAAAGCAAGAGGGAGATTAATACACAATTAAGGGTAACCTACCTCTGGTGGGGGTGGAGAGGATAGTTCAATTATAGGTGGACATAGGGGGTGCAGGGGCTTCTGTTGAATGATAAAGTTGAGATTCTTAGGCCGTGTGATGGTACCTTGGTACATTGCTATTCTGTGGACTCTACATATGTTTTATAATTCTTTTGTACATATACATTTTATTGATACTTTTATTTTTTAAAAAAGTAAATAAAAGAGAGTTCTGAAGCATCTCTCCTCTCAAAAATTTCACACAAAAAGAAACTTCCAAATTGTGAACAGCTCCGTGAAAAGCAAGGGATATTCTACAAGAGCTCTCAGCTGCTAAGAAGCCAACCTGCTCATTTCTCTAAGAGTTATTGGGAATTTCTCCCCTTTGAGAAGCTCAGTGGAAGCATGGGTGGGAGGGGAGATTGGGATAAAATAGTATTGTTTCCATGAACGCATTCACCTTACCTTTTGGTAAACCATGGCTTGGCAAATTATGGCTTGCAGGCCGTATCCTGCCGGCCATCTGTTCTTGTAAATAAAGCTGTATTGAAACACAGCCCTGCTCACTCATTTACACCTGGTTTGGGCTCCAAAATCACTGCAGATGGTGAGTGCAGCCATGAAATTAAAAGACGCTTACTCCTTGGAAGGAAAGTTATGACCAACTTAGAATATTAAAAAGCAGAGACATCACTTTGCCAACAAAGATCCATCTAGTCAAAGCTATGGTTTTTCCAGTGGTCATGTATGGATGTGAGAACTGGACTATAAAGAAAGCTGAGTGCCAAAAATTGATGCTTTTGAACTGTGGTGTTGGAGAAGACTCTTGAGAGTCCCTTGGACTGCAAGGAGATCCAACCAGTCCATCCTAAAGGAAATCAGTCCTGAATATTCATTGGAAGGACTGATGTTGAAGCTGAAACTCCAATACTTTGTCCACCTGATGTGAAGAGCTGACTCATTTGAAAAGACCTTGATGCTGGATGAGATGGGTGAGATGGTTGGAAGGCATCAGCAAACATGAGTTTGAGTAAACTCCGAAAGTTGGGGATGCACAGGGAGGCCTGGCTTGCTGCAGTCTATGGGGTCACAAAGAGTCAGACACGACTGAGCAACTGAACTGATGGATGCTTTCACTTCATATTGAGAGTACTCATTAGTTGCCGCACAGACCATACCTGACCCACAAAGCTGAAAGTATTTACCATTAGGCCGTTTAGGAAGAAGTTTGCACATCTTGCTGGGCTTCCCTTGTGGCTCAGCTGGTAAAGAATCCGCCTGCAATGAGGGAGACCTGGGTTCCATTCCTGGGTTGGGAAGATCCCCTGGAGAAGGGAAAGGCTACCCACTTCAGTATTCTGGTCTGGAGAATTCCATGGACCGTATAGTCCATGGGGTCGCAAAGAGTCGGACATGACTCAACGACTTTCACTTGCACACCTTGCAGGCAGCGGGTCCCGAGCGCGCATGCGCGGTGTGCGGGTGGGGGGCGGGGGGCACAAGCATTACTGTGGACGGGAATCACTTGGGGGCGGGGCCGGCGCTGCTGCAGTTCCGACAAGCTCCGAGGTGGTGCTGATGAGCTGCTTCCGGGACCGGGACACGCCTCCTGGCTCTCGTTCATTCTGGAAACTTTTGTTGAGTGTCTGCAAGGTACAAGGCCCTGGAGATGCAGAATTGGGGGAAGTTTCTTCTAACAGTGGAGGCAGAAACCCTCCAAAGTGACTTAATAATTCTGTATTAGCAGCCAGGGCAAAATGTAGTGTGGGGGAGGGAAGCATCTTCCTGGCGTTGCTTCCTTGATGAGGTGAAATTTGTGTGGGGCTTGAAGGAGAAACCATGCACTTGGAAAACAGTTGGAATGAAAGGAAAAGCAGGTGAGTCCATGGTCATGGGGGGCAGAACTGTTATAGCATGTTCTGAGAATGTCGAGTTCAGTTGACGTTGGGTGAGCCACCGGAACCCCCCAACCATTTCTAAAACTCGTGGTAACTTCAGCAGGGTTCCTCACCTTCCCCCCACTAAGCCTTTCCTGAGAGCTACCACAGGAGGCTGGCTTCCTGTAGTTTGCCCTCCCTCGGATGACAGAGACACTAATGAGCCCTGAAAAGTGCAAAGTCGCTGATGAAGAAGGACAAGCTAGAGGGCCCAGGCCTGAGGCTGCAGTTGGGGAAGTGGGGGCCTTCAGCTCTGCCCCAGAAGCGAGGGTGAGGGGCTGGCCTGAGGGCTGCCTCCAGGCCACAGAGAGGCAGTGCAGTCCACTTCTCCAATTCTTTTCAGCTCTGGTGGCCTCCTGCTATGTCAGGATACAGTCACAGAACGTTAACCTTAGGAAGTAACATGGAAGATCATTTGGCTCACCCTCCTCCTGATGCACATGATAGACTTCAACACTTGCACAGAGGGTAGGCCAAAAGTTATTATTTGATCCTCAGTGAGTCTGCTAGGGCCCCACTTGCTTGTTGGTGGGCAAAAAGTAAATGAAATGTCCATTCTGGTTTTAGCACCATCAGTTGTGATAATATAAATGGGCCTTGAGGGAGATATTCAGACTTTGATTTGATGAAAACTTTGTCTCTCAGGGCACTTTCCCACTTCCAGGAGAAGAGGAACTTAGGTAGGTTCCTCAGCCTCTTCTGGACATGAGAGAGATGTCTTTTTTGCTGGTGCAACTTGGGTTCGGACCATTCTTTGGATGTAGTCAAGGCCTGTGGCCCTCCCAGGATGACCAGGCATCCCTGGAGTACCTGCTGAGGCCTCTGTGCAGCCCCCCGCAAGGTGAATTTGTCCTGCCAAGGTGGGCTTGTGGTGGACCCTCCAGCTCTAAACCTAGGTGTCATACCCTTCAGGGACTGAAGGCAGCTTGGGAAGACCAGAGACCCCTCTTGATGCCATTACCGCCCAGTTGACTTTGAGGTGACTGAGGTTTGGGAATTCCCCAGTGGTCCAATGGTTAAGACTCCACACTTTCATTGCCAAGGGTGTGGGTGCCATTCTTGGTTGTATAAGCCATGCAGTGTGGCCAGAAAAAAAAAGTGACTGAGGTTTGTCTTAGTTTGGAAAGGTGCGCTCAGGAGCTACTCCTGTGACTGTTTCCTCACCTCACAGTCTCCTACTTTTCGCAAATTCTTGAGCTGGGAAAGGGGTGGGCTTTTGTTTCCCATCTGTCATATTTCCTTCTTCCTATCTCCAGCTATGCCTTCACGGGAAACAAAGGTCTCCCCTTTTCCACCAAGAAAATACTCAGGAGCGGAGTCATTGAAGTTCATTTGCTGAGTGACTCCAAGAGGAGACAAAGTATTCTGGAAAATCCTTTCTGAAGATCATCTCTTGGCATGCAAGCCCCTTTCCTGCTGCATATTTCAATTTTGATGCCAAAAGCCAAATACTACTTTCGTCTTTTCTTGCCACATTCCCTCTATAGGAAAATCTCAATCTCTTACCCAGCTCTACCCATCTCCTGGAAGACGGAAGCCTTGGACTGACCAGGGCGAAGTCATGTCCTTGAGAAGGTACAGGAAAAATGTACCCTAAAATTGTGCAAAACAAATGTCCTGGTGGTCTATGTGTGAGACAGCTGAAGATCACTAAGTTTGACTGCTTTGCCCAAGGTTATTGGTAGGACCCCCATTTCTCAGCCACTGGGAGTTTTGGTTGATAACTCATAGCTGCTCTGCAAGCTCTGCCCGTCCCTTACTTAAATCTCTACCCCAACCCCCCTCAATTAGTCACGGACTGGCATGGGGGTAGAAAAGCCTTGTGGAAATTTGACTTACTTGCTGGTGCTATTTATGATCCAGAGCTCCTCATGGGATCAGGCTGAAGCTAGTCTCCAGTAGAAACCACATCCTTGGTTAGCTTCTCTCCTCTCCTGCTCCTTCCCATCAAAATCACTTGCACAAAAATCCTCCACTCAGGTTCCACTTCTGGGGAACGTGACCTAAGACCAATTTTCTCTTGCTGCCTTAAAAATGACCACAAACTTGGTGACTTGAACAAGACAATTTTGGTATCTTACAGCTCTGTAGTCTGTACATTAGAAGTCTGACGTAAGTCTCCTGGGCTAAAATCAAGGTGTTGACAGGGCTGCATTCCTTTCTGAAAGCTCTGCTGCTGCTGCTAAGTTGCTTCAGTCGTGTTCGACTCTGTGCGACCCCATAGACGGCAGTCCACCAGGTTCCCCCGTCCCTGGGATTCTCCAGGAAAGAACACTGGAATGGGTTGCCATTTCCTTCTCCAATACATGAAAGTGAAAAGTGAAAGTGAAGTCACTCAGTTGTGTCCGACTCTTCACGACCCATGGACTGCAGTCTACCAGGCTCCTCTCTCTGTGGGATTTTCCAGGCAGGAGTACTGAAGTGGGTTGCCATTGCCTTCTCCGTCTGAAAGCTCTAGGAAGAAATCAATTTCTTCAATTCTTTTTAAAAAAATTTTAGCTTCTAGAGGCTACAACATTCCTTGGCTTCTGGACCTCTTCTATCACTTTCAGCATCACATCTCTCTAATCATTCTTCCTTCCTGTCTCTCCACAATTGGAAAAGATTTCCTACTTTTAAGGACTCATGTGATGCTATTGGGCTCATTTGGGTAACCCAGGATAATCTTCCTATCTCAAAGTCCCTTGGGTAACCTTAATCACATCTGCCAAGTTCCTTTTGCCGTAATGTAACAGATTCATGGGTTCCAGGGATTAGTACATAGACATCTGTTGTGTGTTGAATTATGTCTCCCCCACAAAGATGTGGAAGTGCTCACCCCAGTACCTATGAATGTGACCTTATTTGGAGATGATCAAATAAGGATAAGGTCGTTATGGTGGGTGCTATTCTTATATGACTGGGTCCTTACAAAAAGGGGAAATTTGGACACAGGCACATGCACACACACAGGGAGAACAACCATATGAACCCAAAGTAGGAAATCAGGGTAATGCATCTACCAGCCAAGAAACATCAAAGATTGCAAGAAAATATTTTCTCCCATTCAGTAGGTTGTCTTTTCATCTCGTTGATGGTTTCCTTTGCTATGCAAAAGGTTATAAGTTTAATTTGGCCCCAATTGTTTGTTTCTGCTGTTATTTCCTTTGTTTTAGGAAATGGATCAAAAAAATATTGCTGCTATTTATGTCAGTGTTCAGCCTGTATTTTTCTCTAGGAGTTTTATAATATCCCAGCTAACATTTAGATTGTAAGTCCATTTTGAGTTTATTTTTGTATATGGTGTTAGAAAATGTTCTGATTTCACTCTTCTTCATGAAGCTGTCCACTTTTCCCAGCACAGCTTATTGAAGAGACTGTCTCTTCTCCATTATATATTCTTACCTGTTTTGTTGTAGATTAACTGACCACAGTGCATGGATTTATTTCTGGGCTCTCTATCGTGTTCCACTAATCTATATTTCTGTTTTTGTGATGATTGTAACTTTGTAGTATCGTCTGAAGTCAGGGACAAGGACTGTGATTTCTTCTTTCTCAAGATTGTTTTAGTTTTTTTGGATCTTTTGTATTTCCATACATATTTTAAAATTATTTGTTATAGTCTATGAAAAATGTCATTGGTAGTTTGATAGGGATTGCATTGACTCTGTAGATTGCCTTGGGTAGTATAGTTGTTTTGACAATACTGATTCTTTCAAGAACGTGGTGTATCTTTCCGTCTGTATGTGTCATCTTCAATTTCTTTCATGTGTCTTAGTTTTCTGAGTACAGCTCCTTTGCCTCCTTTGGTAGGCTTATTCCTAGGTATTTGATTCTTTTCCATGCAATGGGAAGTGGAATTACTTCTTTAATTTCTCTTTTGCTAGTTCATTGTCTGTGTATACAAATGCAACGTATTTCTGTATATTAATTTTATATCCTGCAACTTTACCAAATTCATTGATGATCTCTAGTAGCGACTTAGCAGCAGCAGCAGTAGTTTTCTGGTAGCATCTTTAGGATTTTCTATGTATAGTATGTCATCCACAGTGACAATTTTGCTTCTTTCCCAATTAGGATCCCTTTTATTTTTTCTTTTCAAAAAAATTTTAGTTGAAGTATAGTTGATTTACAATGTGTTAATTTCCACTGTATAGCAAAATGACTTAGTTATACACATATATGCATTCTTTTTATATTCTTTTCCACTATGATTTATCCCAGGATATTGGATATAACTCCCTGTGATATACAGTAGGACCTTGTTGTTTATTCATTCTGTATGTAATAGTTTGCATCTACTACCCGCAAACTCCTACTCCATTTCTCCTCCTCCCCCTCGGCAACAAGAAGTCTGTTCTCTGTGTCTGTGAGTCTGTTTCTGGTTCTTAGGTAGGTTCATTTGTGCCATATTTTAGATTCCACATGTAAGTGACATCATATATTTGTCTTTCTCACTTAATGTGATAATCTCTAGTTGCATCCATGTTGCTGCACATGACGTTAATTTGTTCTTTTTTATGTCTGAGTAGTATTCCATTGTGTGTGTGTGTATGTATATCTTCTTTGTCCATTCGTCTGTTAGTGCATATTTAGCTTGCTTCCACATCTTGGCTATTGTGAATAGTGCTGCTATGCACATTGGGGTGCGTGTATCTTTCTGAATTATAGTTTTGTCTGGATGTGTGCCCGGGAGTGGGAGTGCTGGATCATATAGAAATTCTATTTTTAGCTTTTTGAGAAACCTCCAAACTGCTTCCATAGTAGCTACAGTAAATTACATTCCCACCAATAGTGTAGGAGGGTTTCTCTTTCTCCACACCCTCTCCAGCATTTGTTTTATACACACACACACACACACGCACACACACAATGAAATATTGGAGGAGGAAATGTCAACTCACTCCAGTATTCTTGCCTGGAGAATCCCACAGACAGTGGAGCCTGGTGGGCTACAGTCCATGGGGTCGCAAAGAGTTGGACAGGACTGAAGCGACCTAGCACAATGAAATATTAATCAATAGAAGAGATGGAAATTTTGCCATCTGCAGCAACATACGTGGACTGGGTAGGCCTTATGCCAAGTGCAATAAGTTAGAGAAGGACAAATACTATATGCTATCACTTACATGTGGAATCTAAAAAATACAATGAGCTAGTGAATATAACAGAAGAGAAACAGACTCACAGATTTAGATAACAAACTAGTGGTTATCAGTGGGGAGAGTAGGGGAGGAGCATTATGGAGGTGGGGGAGTCATGGGTACAAATTATTGGGTGTGAGATAGGCTCAAGGATATATTATTCAACACGGGAATGTAGCCAATATTATGTTACAACTGTAAATGGAAAGTAACCTTCAAAATTGTATAATTTTTTAATTAAAAAATAAAAAGATTGGCAGAATGCCACAGAGGCTAAGAGAGAGTCCTGTAACAGTTTCTTCCTCACAGTGCTAGCAAGCTAATACATTTTGGGGTTGCTAATATTCTACCTGTGCTACCAGGCCCACGAATTTGGGAATCAACTAGAGGGCATCCTAGAATCAAGTAGTGTCCTATTTACAGCTCACAAGACTCTGAAAGGATATCAGGAGTGGGGGAGATGTTGCCATAAACCTTGGGCAAGAATGTGTCTGCTGTCAGAGTCTGGTCTAAGTTCCACAAGCCTAATCCTCCTGAGTGAAGAAGGAACTGAGATTTGGGACTCTATTATGGGGTTAGCATCCACGCTGTTGGGGGGTGGGGTAGGAGAATGAAAGATGGGAGTGGGGATTGTTATTTGAGACAAATCGTTCATAGTGTAGTTAAATGCTCACCCCCAAATAGATGAAGGCTGTGGCTTGTGTTTGGGGTAAATAAATGAGGCATCTGTTAATAAGTGGAAGAAATAAAGGACAATTTTTAAAGATAATTTAATATTCTGAAATGCACTCATGGCCTCACTCTGCACAAGAACACACTTACCTCTTGGGCTTTGACCATGTATCCATGTCCATTTGTGGGCTAAGTAGCTTTCCTGCTCCAGCTGATCTTTTGTTCCTTTCATCTCCTGGTTTGAACTGCTCCACTCTGTCCAAACAAAAATGTAAAAAAGAAGAAAAACAAAAAGCAGAACTGAGTTATTTTACTTTTTCGCTTATGGTAGTATGAATGTGTTGAGGCTGAATGAAAACTCCCTTCTGGGGCAAGTGGTAAGTGATGAATGGGCGCAGCTGTGCCAGACTGCCATCCTCTGGGTGGGGCTTGGTTGCCAAGACCATTCAGAAGTCCCTGTTGGTCCTTAGCAACCTTGTCCTCAACCGTGGTATGCTATAGGCAGAAGGGGGCTTTTTAAGTCATTGGATAATCCTAGTAGGTTATTTCCATAAGGTTTAGTTCACACTTGGCCCGTGTTCAGTTTTTCTTTGACTTGATTGCATATCCCAAATTCAACCATGCAAATGCCACTAAAACACATCACATTATGAAATGAAAAACAGACCAAGGTTTGAATCTTAGTTCCATTACTTATTAGCAATGTGATCTTTGGTAGGACTATATTTTCAAAAGATAGGATGGCTGCAACAATATCTTCCAGCCCACATTCTCTTCCAAAACCTTGCCCTCCCCATCAGAAGATCAGAAGGTAGAGTCTAATTCCCCTCCACTTTGATCTGGGTGGACTTGTGACTGTTTCCACAAATAGAATGTGGTATAAGTGATGCTGCATGACTTCTGAGGTTAGGTTATAGAAAGATAATGTCATTTCTGCCTAGTTCTTTTGAGACACTCATGCTTATAAGCCAGCCACTATGCTGTGAGGAAGCCCAAGCAGCCTATGGAGTGATGGCCCAAGTGGAAAGGAGTTAAGGCCCCCGACCCACATGAGTTCCTAGTCAATGGCTGACAACCGCTTACTAACCCTGTGAATGAGCCATCTTGAAAGTGGATCTTCCATCTCCCAGTTGAACTGACCCAGCTAATCCCACTGAGAACAGAGGCGATCCATCCCTACTGATTCCTTCCTAAATTGAAGATGGTTTGAGGTCAAAAGGTAATTACTGTTATTTTTTTAAGCCACTAAATTTTGGTATGGCTTGTTGTACAGTGATAAATAACTGCACCTTTTGGGACCAAAAAAACCTACATTTCAGAATATATTCTATACATGCACAATCATTGGTATATAAGTAGATCTATAAAGATTTATTTGTGTCAAGGCTATAGGGGGAAAAAACCCTGGAAGTAGCCACAACACCAGTCAACAGAAACATGGCTGCATGAATTGTGTATCCTGTTGACAGTGTGTAGGCTGTGCAGTTCTTACAAAGAATTAATAAGATCTCTATTAATTGCCTTAGAAGGATGTTTGTGATTTATTGTTTTTTTTAATTGTATTAAACTATAGTTGATTTACAATGTTGTGTTAGTTTCGGGTGTACAGCAGTTATATGTGTACATATATCCATTCTTTTTTAGTCTTTTCCCATAGAGGTCATTACACAATGTTGAGTAGAGTTCCCGTGCTCTACAGTAGGTTATTATGAGTTATCTACTTTATATAGAGTGGTGTGTATATGTCAATACCAGTCTCCCAAATTATCCATCCCCACTCAACTGCTGGTAACCATAAGTTTATTTTCTACATCTGTGACTCTGTTTCTGTTTTGTAAATAAGCACCTTTTTTTTTTTTTGGTTCCACATATAGGTGATATCATGATATTTGTTTTTCCCTGACTTCACTCAGTATGATAATCTCTAGGTTCATCCATGTTGCTGCAAATAACATTATTTAGTGTTTTTTATGGCTGAGTAATATTCCATAGTGTTTATCTAGCACATATTCTTCATTTGCTCTGTCAGTGGACATTTAGGTTGCTTCCATGTGTTAGCTATTATAAATAATGCTGCAGTGAACATTGGGGTCCATGTATGTTTTTGAATTACAGTTTCCTCTGGATATATGCCCAGGAGTGGTGTTGCTGGATCATATGGTGGTTCTGTTTTTAGTTTTTTTGGAACCTCCATAATGTTCTCCATAATGGATGTACTGATTTACATTCCCACCAACAGTGTAGGAAGATTCCCTTTTCTTCATACCCTCTCCAGCATTTATTGTTTGTATATTTTTTTATGATGGCCATTCTGACTGGTGTGAGGTGATAACTCTTTGTACTTTTGATTTACATTTTTATAAGTAATTAATGATATCGAGCATCTTTTCATATGCTTTTTGACCATCCATAAAGAATCTGCCTGCAGTGCAGGAGATCCAGGTTCGATCCTGGGTCAGGAAGATCCCCTGGAGAAGGTAATGGTTACCCACTCCAACATTCTTACCTGGAGAATTCCATGAACAGAGGAGCCTGGCAGGCTACAGTCCATGGGTCACAGAGTTGGACACAACTGAGCATCTGAGGACATGTCTTCTTTGGAAAAATGTCTGTTTAGATCTTCTACCCATTTTTTGATTGGGTTGTTTGTTTTTTAATATTGAGCTGCATGAGCTATTTGTATATTTTGAAGTTTAATCCTTTGTCAGCTGTATCATTTGCAAATGTTTTCTCCCATTCTATAGGTTGTCTTTTCATTTTATTTATGATTTCTTTTGCTATGTAAAATCTTTTAAGTTTAATTAGGTCCCATTTGTTTATTTTTTAAATTTTTCATTACTCTAGGAGTTGGAGCAAAACAGATTTTTCTATGATTTATGTCAAAGAGTGTTCTGTGTTTTTTTCTAAGAGTTTTATAATATCCAGCCTTACATTTAGGTCTTTAACCTATTTTGAAGATTTTTTTTTTGTATATGGTGTTAATGTTCTGATTCTTTCTTTTGCATGTAGCTGTTCAGTTTTTCCAGCACCGCTTATTGAAGAGACTGGCTTTTCTCTGTGTATATACTTGCCTCCTTTGTTGTAGATTAGTTGACCACAGGTGTGTGGTTGTATCTCTGGATTTTCTATCCTCTTCCATTGATCTATGTTTCTGTCTTTGTGCCAGTACCATATGATTTTGACTACTGCAGCTTTGTAGTATAGTCTTAAGTCATGGAGCCTGACTCTTCCAACTCCATTTTTCTTTCTCAAGATTGCTTTGTCCTGTATTGTGAAGAGAAGCCATTTGCAGATTAATTTATCATACAATTGAAGTTTTGTAAAAGTTAGTAAAAACAGTTAATGCCCTCTATACATGCGTCCATATGTTTATAGGAGTAGAGAAATGTGGAGAAAGATACACATCATGTTGATAACGTTGATTACTTCAGTACAGTGGAGGGGGGCAGCCAGGGACCATGGTCATGATGGGTGATACTGAGGAGAATGGGGTCCTAGGGTAAAAATACTTATACTACATCTTTGGATTACAGTAAGCTCATATTGTCTTTGAGATAAAAATAATGCAGTAAAGGGAAAAAAGCCTACTATTAAATTTAAGAAAGGAAGGAAGGGCATGGAACTTGAACTCTGACAGATCTAGTCTTGAATCCTGGATCTGCCACCTACTAAGTAACCTAGAGCCACCCAGCTGACCTCCCTGGACTTCTGTTTCCTATGCTATGAAGGAAGAATAGCACCTACCTTACAGAATGATTGTGAGGATAAAATGTAGAACATCATTTTCTGTGAGTAACCCCAGTGGAAGCCCAGCTCTACATCTCCAATCTTGGCTGATGTCCCACTTGAAGAAACACAGTCTGGCAGACAGAGAAGAAATAAATACTTCAGGTTTTTGTTCTGTCTTTCTCCAGGATATGTCAAAAGGGAATTGGGGGCAAGTGAAATTTTACAAAACTTCATCAAAATCCTCTGTCCTATCACTTCCCCTCTGAAACCTCCACGCAGATGATGGTGACTGTGATGATTCACTGACCCTTGATGATGTGCTGGGAACAAGTGTTTTACATGCATTAACACATGCTAATTGTTATCCACATAGTCTGGCTGCAGAACCATTCTTAACCATATTGTCTCTCAGCAACACACCAAAATTCACTCTTTCTCTACTTTTCATGTCCTTGTTACTGCTGTGTTTCCCCCTCACTCTTCTCTTACTCATAATTTTTCTTTGTGTCAAAATATGCTGCTGTCATTCCAGGCTAGAGGTGACCCCTGGATGTCTCTTTGTGTCTGTGGACCACATGGGGCTGCTCTAGTGTGCTGAGCTATTCTGGAGACGTTCTTGGTCCTCCCAGGCTCTCCTCAGGTGAAGCATAAGGAGTCTCAGCATGGCTCTTCTCTTACCATGTCCCACTTCTGTGAGAGATGATTGTGGGTCTGGTGAACAAAATTTGACTTCTCAGGCTGCAGTAAAGCTGCAGAAAATGACCACAAATTTTTCCCTTCCCTGTGTCCCCACTCCTACAACATTTGTGGAACTTGTCTGATCCTGTGACTTAGTTGGGACCAGAGGATGATAGCAATCATGACATAAGCTGCTGCTGCTGCTAAGTCGTTTCAGTCATGTCCGACTCTGTGCAACTCCATAGACGGCAGCCCACCAGGCTCCCCTGTCCCTGGGATTTTCCAGGCAAAAACACTGGAGTAGGTTGCCATTTCCTTCTCCAATGCATGAAAGAAAAAAGTGAAAGTGAAGTCTCTCAGTCATGTCCGACTCTTAGCGGCCCCATGAACTGCAGCCTACCAGGCTCCTCCGTCCATGGGATTTTCCAGGCAAGAGTACTGGAGTAGGGTGCCATTGCCTTCTCCGCATGACATAAGAAGACACTTCAAAAGTGCTGAATAATGGGACTTGCTTCCTATCATATAACCAGAGACCAGGTTGGGGAGAATCAAGGTACCCAAACCAACAGTTGGCTAGCCTCAGCTGATCTGGCAGCTGACTGCACCAGCCAGCCCAGCTCTCTGCCCTGCTGAATCTTCTGCAAATTGCCTTCCTGAAGAATCAGTATTGATCCACAGTCAGCTTTGTGTGAAGCATCCAGGGCATAATATGTGTGTGTGTATGCTCATTTCGCCAAATCATGCCTGACTCTTTGCGATCCCATGGGCTATAGCCCACCAGGCTCCTCTGTCCATGGGATTTCCCAGGCAAGAATACTGGAGTGGGTTGCCATTTCCTTCTCCAGAGGATCTTCCCAATCCAGGAATCGAACCCATGTCTCCAGCATTGGCAGGCGAATTCTTTACCAGTGAGCCACCAGGGAAGCCCCAATAGGTACTCATAATAGGTGCTCAATAAATGCAACTTTATTCTTTCTCTTTCCCCTGTAATCACTCTTTCTCTTAACCTGATGAAAGCAGGGCCATTCGTGTAAAGCTACAAATTAAACCAGCTCAGGTGGACTTGTGACTTTCTGTTCCTGGTGGATATCATCTCCTGGGCCAGCAAGGTCATGCTTCAATTGACTGGCTCTTGTCATCTGTGCCAGAGCATATTTTCCCCAAATAGCCATAATATTTCCAGTCCCACATGTTTTCCCAGAACCTTCTCAGTCCCTCATCCCAAAGGTGGAGTCTGTGTTGCTTCGCCTTGAATATCCGGTGGGCCTGTCTGACAGTCTCAACTAGTAGACTACAGTATTAGTTGTGACTCGTCTGTGACTTCCAAAGCTGGGTCATGAAAGGCAATACAGCATCTACCTGGCACATGTGTGCTCTCTCAGGTTCTCTCTCTCTCCTCCATGCCTCCCCTGCCCTCTTCTCCTCTCCAGGCACTGTTGGCGTCCTGAGCTACCATGTAAGAAATCTGGGTACCCTGTGGCCACCATGTTGGAGAAGCCACAGGGAGAGATCACAGAGAGATAGAGATGCCTGAGGAGTCCCAGCTGGTCAGGTCCTCCCAGCCCAGGCACTGAACATTTGATTGAGTAAGTCTATAAGATGACCTCAATCCCAGTCGCTCTCTAAGTGCAACCTCAGAGCTAGCTTTCTGACCACCTCCTTTGAAGAGGCAACTTTTCTGCAGCCATGCCATCTCTGGCATAGTCATCATGCAGTGTGCTATAGATGTGGTTGTCCTTAGCTCTGCAATCCACAGTTGAGAACTCAAGGCTGGTGCTGGCCAAGTGGACAGTGAGAGTGAGAACCAGGCATAAGATGACAACATGTAGTCAGAATTCACAGACCCAGAAAATTAGGAGGGGAATACTGGATTAGGGAAAAATCTGAAATATGATTTTCTGGGGGTAATTTTTAAATGAAATGCGATTCTCCACCTTTCAAATAGTCACACCAACAAAGACATGTAGCCCAGTGGTTGGCATCCTAAAGTCCCCTACTGTGTACCAGAGCCTATTCTAAGCACTTTCTGTGTGTGAGATAATTTAAATAATTTAATAATCACAACACCACCATTTGGGAAATACTGTTATTACCTTATTTTTAAAAACTTGCTAAAGATCACTTGAGTAATAAATTGCAGAGTTAGAACTTGGACCCAGCAGACTGGCTCCAGAGTCCATGATTTTAATCACCGAACTCTACTGTTTATCAATAATTGTCAAACATGTTTCCAAATTAATTTCTAAGAAAACTAACATTTTAAGGAAATGATTTATAAGCAAACGTTTATCTTGGGAGACGATAATGGGGATACTGGTTTAAAATGTTCGAAATGATTTCTGAATAGAAAAAATTTAATTCTGTTCACAAAATTGTGAATATAAGAATTATGAACAAATACTCCATTCTGTTAATATATACAACCAGATGTTGGATTTATGTTTCATCCACTTTTAATTATAGGGAAGACCTCATGCACCTATTAATAATTAACAATAAAAACTGGTATAAAATGCAAGTAAATTTAGTACTTATTAAAAACTTCTGAATAAAATTTGTGGAATAAGCACATGGAGAGTAAAAGCAATACCAATGACCTAAACTTTATTAGACATATGGCTCAAATAACAAACTTTGGTTTCAAGCCAGTATATGTGTTTTAAGGATGCTTTCCCTCCAAAATAGTTCCAGGATCTGACTCCTTCCCCTGACTGCCACGATAATTACCTAGTCTAAGCCAGCTTCTTTGCTCACCTGGAATTTGCAGTAGCCTTCCACTCTTGGCACCGTATGAGCCATCCTTCACACCCACACTGTGGCTGGAGTGACCTTTCAAAGATGGGACTCAGATGGCATCTGTCTTCTGTTAAAACCCTCTCATGGCTTTTTGCTGTTCTTTGCCGACTTCTTTGACTCCCCTGGCCCTGTTTTCATTCTCTCTCCAAACTTCAGCCACACTGGCCTTGGTTCTCTTTCTTGAAAACACACCTTCGAGGCTGTGCTGACAGCTTCCTCTGCCCTCAGCTCTTTTTTTTTTTTTTTTTTTTTTTTAGGAATTTTTCTACATTAAAAAAAATAGAAGTATAGTTGATTTATAATGTAGTGATAATTACTACTGTGCAGCACAGTTATTCAGTTATACATTGTTATTGTTGCTCAGTCACTAAGTTGTGTCCAACTCTTTGTGACCAAATGAACTGCAGCACTCCAGACTTCCCTGTCCTTCACTGTCTCCTGGAGGTTGCTCAAACTCATGTCTGTTAGAGTTGATGATGCCCTCCAACCATCTCATCCTTTATCACCCCCTTCTCCTCCTTCCCTTAGTCTTTCCCAGCATCAAGGTCTTTTCCAGTAAGTTGACTCTTTGCATCAGCTGGCCAAGCTATTGGAGCTTCAGCATCAGTCTTTCCAATGAATATTCAGGGTTGATTTCCTTTAGGGTTGACTGGTTTGATCTCCTTGCTGTCCAAGGGACTCTCAAGAGTCTTCTCCAGCACAATTCCAAAACATCAGTTCTTCAGCACTCAGCCTTCTTTATGGTCCAGCTCACATCTGTACATGACTACTGGAGGAACCATAGCTTTGACTACATGGACTTTGTCAGCAAAGTGACATCTCTGCTTTTTAATATGCTATCTAGCTTTGTCATAGCTTATCTTCCAAGGAGCAACACCTTTTAATTTCATGGCTGAAGTCACCATTCATAGTGATTTTGGAATCCCAGAAAATAATGTCTGTCACTGTTCCCACTTTTTCCCCATCTATTTGCCATGAAATGATGGGACCAAATGCTGTATTCTTAGTTTTTTGAATGTTGAGTTTTAAGCCAAAGCCAGCTATTTCACTCTCCTCTTTCGCCTTCATCAGGAGGCTCTTTAGTTCCTCTTTGCTTTCTGCCACTAGAGTGGTATCATCTGCATATCTGGGGTTCTTGATATTTCTCCTGGGCGTCTTGATTCCAGCTTGTCATTCATCCAGCCCAGCATTTCACACAATGTACTCTGCATAGAAGCTAAATAAGCAGGGTGACAATATATAGCCTTGACGTACTCTTCCCCAACTTGGAACCAGGCTGATGTTCCATGTCCAGTTCTAACTGTTGCTTCTTGACCTGCATACAGGTTTCTCAGGAGATGGGTAAGGTAGTCTGGTACTCCCATCTCTAAGAATTTTCCACAGTTTGTTATGATCCACGCAGTCAAAGGCTTTAGTATAGTCAATGAAGCAGTAGATGTTTTTCTGGAATTCCTTTGCTTTTTCTATGATCCAATGGATGTTGACAATTTGATCTTTGGTTCTTCTGCCTTTTCTAAATTCAGCTTGTACCTCTGGAAGTGTTTGTATATATATGTGTGTGCATATATGTATATATAATAAAATACATAATTTTTTCTTTTCCATTATGATTTATCACAAGATTGTTAAAAATTTTTTAATTGAAGTATAACTGATTTACAATGTTGCTTTATAGAGTTTTTTCCCATATTGGCCATTGCAGAGTATTGAGTAGTTTCCTGTGCCATATAGTAGGTCCTTATTAGTTATCTGTTTTATATAGTTTGTGTGTATCAGTCCCAATCTTCCAATTTATCCCTTGCCCTTTTACCTGCTGGTAACCATAAGTTTGTTTTCTACATCTGTAATTCTATTTCTGTCTTATAGATAAATTCATTTGTATCTTTTTAGATTCCACATATAAGCAATATCATATAATATTGTCTTTCTCTGTCTGACTTACTTCACTAAGTATGATAATCTCTGGGCCCACCCATGTTGCTGCAAATGGCATTATTTCATTATTTTTTATGCCTGAGTAATATTTCATTGTATATATGTACCACATCTTTTTTATCCATTCCTCTGTTGATGGATGTTTATTTTAGGTTGCTTCTGTGTCTTAGCTATTGTAAACAGTGCTGCAATGAACATTGAGGTGCATGTATCTGTTAAAATTATGGTTTTCTCCATATATATGCCCAGGGGTGGGACTGCTGGATCATATGGTAACTCTATTTTTAGTTTTTTAAGGAACCTTCATATTGTTCTCCATAGTGGCTGTACCAGTTATTGTAGGATATTGAATATAGTCCTCCGTGCTATATAGTAAGACCTTGTTATTTATCCATTCTACATATAAAAGCTTATATCTGCTAGCTCCAACCTCCTATTCCATCCCTCTCCCAACGTCTTCCCCCTTGGCAACCACCTGTCTCCTGTGTCTGTGATTCTGTTTTGGTTTCATAGATAAATTTGCTTGTGTTATATTTTAGATTCCCCATGTAACTGATATCATAAAATATTTGTCTTTCTCTTTCTGACTTTACTTAGTATGATATCTCTAGTTGCATCCATGTTGCTGCAAGTGGCACTATTTCATTCTTTTTTATGACTGAGTAGTATTTCATTGTTGATATGTACCACACCTTCTTTTTCCAGTCATTTGTCAATGGGCATTTAGGCTGTTTCCATGTCTTGGCTATTGTAAATAGTGCTGCTATGAATATATGAGTGCATGTAAGTTTTTGAATTATAGTTTTATCTAGACATATACCCAGGAGTGGGACTGCTGGATTAAATAGTAACTCTATTTTTAGTTTTCTGGGAAACATCCATACTGTTCTCCATAGTGGCTGTACCAACTTACATTCCCACCCACAGTGTAGGAGTGTCTCCTTTTCTCCACACACTCTCCAACATTTGTTATTTGTAGACTTTTTGATGATGGCCGTTCTGATAGTGTGAGATGGCACCTCATTGTACTTTCAATTTGCATTTCTCTAGTAATTAGTGATGTTGAGCATCTTCTCATGTGCCTGTTGATCATCTCTGAGTCTTCTTTGAAGGAATGTCAATTTAAGTCTTCTGTCCATTTTTGGATAGGGTTGTTTATTTTTTTGTTGAGTGGTATGAGCTGTTTGTGTATTTTAGAAATTAAGCCCTTGCCAGTTGCATCATTTGCAG
The DNA here is from genome assembly GCF_019320065.1 of Cervus canadensis. Lineage (NCBI taxonomy): Eukaryota > Metazoa > Chordata > Mammalia > Artiodactyla > Cervidae > Cervus > Cervus canadensis. Next base: position 20,488,094 of record NC_057419.1, read on the forward strand.
GTATTTTCTCCCATCCTGTAGATTGTCTTTTCATTTTGTTTATGGTTTCCTTTGCTGTGCAAAAGCTTGTAATTTTGATTAATTTCCATTTGTTTCTTTTTGTGTCCTTAAGTCTTCACCTTGCTTGCTCTGTCCTGTCATTTGGGTCTCAGCAAAAATGTCACCTCTTTAGAGATATCTTCCCTTGACTACACTTTCCAGATTTGTCACACATAGTCCTCCATTACATGACCCTGTTTGCTTCCTTTATTTTTCATGTCACAATTTGTATTATCTTGGTCTTTTAAAAAGTTTTTTGCTTCCTGGCTTTCTGTCCCCCACTTTAGTATTTTGTTACGAAACAATCCACCCCAAAACTCAGTGATATAAATCATCACTTATTTAATTGCTCCAAACTTACTAGGCTGCCAATCTGGTCTAAGCTCAGCTGGATCATTCTTCTGCTTGGGCCAGACTTTTTTGATCTAGGCCTGGCCTTTCATGCTTCCACTGTCAGCTGCTGGGTCAGCAAGGGCTGGCTGGTTTATAAGAGCCTTCAGTGGGAGGGAGGGCACTGGGCCTTTGTCTCCAAGTGCTCTCTTGTCCTCCTGCGGATTAGCACAGGCTTGTGCCCATGATGGTTGGAGTGTTCCAGGAACTTTAGAGTGGGAGTTTCAAGGCTCCTCCACGTCTCAGCCAGGCGTCAACACAGTGTTAACTTCTATTGCATTCCATTGATGAAACAAGTCACAAGTCCGGCCCAGATTCAAGGGGTGCAGGAAGGGACCACCTCTTGATCAAGGGAGCTGCCAAGTATGTCAGCCTTTATTCCATGTGACCAACCACCCCCACCCCACCACTACCAGATTGCAATTCACTGTAACTGGGGCCGACCCTGCTCCACAGTGTTTGGAAAGTACTGCTCAAAAGCCCAGGACTGTGCTAGCTACTGGTCAGTCTCATATTCAGTCCTCCCTTTGGTTTAAGTTATTCAAGATGTGGCCATTCTGCCTTTCACATTAACCCTCTCCGGAATGCAACCACCAACTGAGAAACTGGCACTTTAGAGAAAAATTACCCAAGCCGGAATGGCAAGAGGAGAGGGGGGTAATATGAGAAATTTCAAATGAAAGAGTGAAGCCGAAAATCTGTCAAGTTCTGTAAGATAAAAATCTTCTTGAAAGGGCACCTCTGCCAAGATTGCACTTTCACAGGCAGCCTTGCCGGGAAACGAGGTCAGAGGAGCGAGTGTCCTCTCTGGCAGCCAGGCTCAGGGAAGAGGGGAGGGATTTTGATGTGAACTCAGTTGCATCCTCCAAGGCCCCTGCTCGGTAGCCATATCAGAAAATAAAGAAAAGAAACCTGCTGAGTTGGCGAGCAAGGGCAGCCTCATCCCTGCTGAGGACTTGGAATTAGGCTCCATGGAGTTTCCTCTCCTCTCACCTGGAAGATTTAAAAGTAGATGCCAGTGGGGACTTGCCAGTAAGTCCAGTGGTTGGGACTCCACACTTGCACTGCTGAGGGCCTGGATTCAATCCCTGCTGTGGGAACTAAGATCCCGCAAGCTATTCAGCATGGCCATAAAACAGTTGGTGCCACTGAAGTACACCCCAAGTTTCCGAAGTAAGTCATTGAATGAGTCAGCCCATCTGTAAGTATTTAGAGCAGACCTTGTATACTTGCTGGTGTCCTGTGGACACCAAGAAGCAGAAGGTTCTGCCTTCAGAGAACTTACTAGGGACATCCAGGCCCCAAAGGCAATGACATTGCCCAGCCTGCTGGCTATATTCCTCATAGTTGGGGCCCTGAGGCTGTCTTTGAGAGAGGATTTCAGGTGCATGGCTCCATGTCTATCACAAACATAATTTATTGAGTAATTCAAACGTGCAGGCATTCTTCCAAGTGCTTCGTGAGATCACAGTTGAATTTTGACAACCGGCCTCTCTTGAAGGGGGTACTGTTAGTATCACCATTTTATCAGTAGAAATTGCAGTCCAAAGTTAGTGACTAAGCCACAATTTCAGCCCATGTTTGTCTAAATCCAAGCTGGGAACACCATCTGGGCTGCCCCCATCTCAGATTTTCAATGGTAAACATAAATATTAATATTCATTCTGACTATGTGCTAGGCTTTACATGTATTATTTTACTTAATCCTCACCATAATATGTCTATGTCACAGATGGGGAAACTGAGGCACAGAGAGACACAGCTCTTGCCCAAGGTCACAGGGCAGGTCAGGGTGGCCCTGAGTTTCCTCATAATTTCATGAGCTGATGGTGACCCCGCCACCCCCCACCCTGCACCTTCTTGTTCTGGGTGCTGATCTGGTTCAATGGTAGGAGAGCTGCCACCCACCCACCCACAAGTACCTTTAAGAACTTTCAAATGGGAATCCTGGCTCTTTCCAAGAGACTTTCCCATTGACCCTGGGCACATTCAGAGTAGGCCTGTTATGAATTCCATTCCTCTTGCTGCCCTCAATCCCCTCCCAGCTGGAATCCTTACAAGGCTTCCCTTTTGCTCCTTTCTTGTTGGAGGATGGCCCTGTGGAAAGCTCTTCCTTCCCCCTCCCCCTTCTGTCATGGTCTCTCCTCCTAGGCTGGCTGCAGGGCCCAGGGTGCACAGCTGATGAAGGGGAGGAGACTTGAGAGTCCAGGCTGCCACCCAGGCCCTCTTTGGAAGCTTCTGAGCAGGTCCCATGGAGGAGTGGCCCTGGGTCCAGCTGCCTCTTGTCAGCTTTATTTCAGGCAACAAAAGAGGACTGCAGAAGAAGGGGGCCAAAGACGGCCAGTCCAGCACATTTCTGGATGTAACACCCAGCTTCTACCTAGAGGACTCCTGCTGGACAGGCTCCAGACATGACTGCAGCAACCCTCTCATTCTATGTAGAATGGGGCCAACACTCAGAGAGGTCATGGCTATCGCAAGGTCACAGAGCTCTTTAGTGACAGAGCCAGGCCTAGCACACTGCTTCTGAAGTCATTGTTCTCACCACTCACCTTATAGCAGAGTTTCCAGCCTGTAGCCCTTTCAGGATCGTCTTGACAATTTTTGCCACGGCTGTGTGCCATCTGTACCATTGATTGCTTAAGGTTTTCTTGAAATTTCCTACTGTTTTAAACAAATAAAATGGATTGAAAAGGGAAGCTTCAAAGCTCTAGTTTGTTCCGGATTTACATTCTGCTAATCAGTATATCAAGCATGAAATAATTTGGCACGCTGCTGGCAGTGTGCCTTCCATATCTTGGAAAACAGGGTGTTAGAGGTAACTGTGAGAAGGAGCTCTGAGTTCAAGCTTCTCCTCTGTTACTTACCAGCTTCCATGTCATGGGCAAATCTCTTCACCTTTCTGAGTGTGTGTTTCATTGTTTGTGAAGCAAGACTGACTGCAATCCTGACAGCGTTGTTCTGAGAGTCAAACACAGGAATACACCCGAAAGAGCTTTACTTGCACAAATGAGCTAAACCATGAAAATTTTCAAGTCATTCTACTTATGAGATTTATTATTTTCCTGTTTACACTAGAAATAGTTCTTTAGTTGCTCATCTTCAGGGAGATGTGGAGGTCTCTAAGTGCCGGCTCTGCCCTTTTCCTGAAAGAGTGTCTTGGGCCAGATATCTTGCTGTCCTGTGGGGCTCTGCTCCTCCATGGTACCCACAGTAGCCCCAGGTGGGTGATAAAGGAAGGTTTATTTCCACACAGCTTGGTGGAAGGACTCTTCTAGACAGAGATTAGGTCTCTGCAGTCAGAGAGAAAAATCTAGAGAAGGCTGAGGTGGTCTAGCCCTGGACAGGGAAGGGAGAATACTGACTTAGAGCTGAGCAGTCTGGTCTGAGTTGCTGGTTTTGAGTGGGAGGAAGAGCCCTGCTCAGCAAATATTCTCAGCCCTGCTGAGCCCTGCTCAGCCCACTGCTTCCTGGTCAGTGGGGGCAGGGAATGTGGGACTTTGTCAGTCTGCAACCCTTGCTCACTGGAACCAGGGGTAAATTTCACTACAGATAAGAAAAAATAGGTTAGTAGTTATCTAGTGTCTACATTAAAAATCTCATGGATCTAAAACTGGTGAAAGACTTGTGTGTGTGTTTGTGTGCATGTGAACACAGTTACCATTTATAGTGCTTATGTACCTGACAATACTCTAGAGTTTTACAAATATAACCTCATTTAATCCTCTCAACGCCCTATGAATCAGGCACTGTTAGTTGCCTCATTTTATGGATGAGGAAACTGAGGCACAGAGATGTTAAAGTGGCTTATCCAAAGGAGGCTTCCCTGGTGGCTCAGTTGGTAAAGAATCTGCCTGCAATGCAGGAGACCTTGATTCGATTCCTGGGTCAGGAAGTTCCCCTGGAGAAGGGGTAGGCTACCCACGCCAGTATTCTGCCCTGGAGAATTCCATGGACTGTACAGTCCGTGGGGTCACAAAGATTTGGACACAACCGAGCGACTTTCACTTTCACTTTCATGAAGTGTAAACATATTGAACATCTGATCTGTAACATCTTTCAAGGCTTAGTTTTAAAGATCCCTGTGGCCTGGAACCTCACCTGGAGTCTCTCCTGAGCTCATAGAAGAGAAACCTTGTCTTAACTCCATGTGCCCTTCCTCTGTACTTGTCTAAAGGGGCATACCACTTTCTGTATTGTAGTAGAATGATTTTTATGTGTTATCTGTGTGTGTGTGTGTGTTTATGCCTCAGTAGTCATTAGTGCTCTTCACCAAATACTTCTGACTCTCCACTTCCAGTTATGTGGTAGAATAGCATTTTCTAGCCTGCTTCTGGTGGAGTGGCATCATGTGTCTTGTTCTGGTCAATGCTTTGTGAGTGGAATGCATGTGATACTTCTGGACTGACCAGCGAATATTCTGTGAAAAAATTTCTGGAATTCTCCTTTGCTCTGGCATAGTCACAGGTAACATTTAAGACAGTGACTGGTCTATCTGCCTGGGCCCCTGAGAGGCCATGGAGGGTATAGTACTCCTGTCAACCAAGAATGGATATATACTATGAGCCAAGATTGTACAATTTTTTGTTGTAAGAGATGTTTGTTACTACAGCAAAACCTAGCCTATTCAGACTACTATACTTTAGTGGTCCCCAGCTTTAGTTATTAGCGTAGAGTATATGAGAGAGGCAACATCTTAAGAACTGCAAAGTTTGGCTTTTGGAAGGGAAAAATTTTAACCAGCCATGGGATTGACCTTAAAATGCATATGTAAAATGCCTCTAAATTGGAAAGGAAAAAAATAAACTTGTTTATGTTTACAAAAGATAACATTGTCTATATAGAAAAGTCCCAGAGAATCTACCAAAAAAACTCCTAGAGCTAATAAGTAAGTTTAGCAAGGTCATAGGATACAAGGCAAATATATAATAATTGTTTGCATTAACAATAAACAATTGGAATTCAGAATTTATAAACAGTGCTATTTACAATAGCAACAAAAGTATAAAACATTTAAGTGTAAGTATAACAAAGCACACATAGGATCTGAATGCTGAAAGCTATAATGCACTGAAGAAGTACGTCAAAGGAGGTCTAAATAAATGGGAAGAGATAGCATGTTCATGGATTGAGAAATTCAATGGGATTTAGATGTCAGTCCTCCATAAACTGATCTATTGATTCAATGCAGTTCTACTAAAAATCCCAGGAGATTTTTGGGGGTAGATGTTAAACTGATTCTAAAATTTACATGGAAGAGCACATGGACTGGGTTAACCAAAGCAATTTTGAAAAAGAACAAAGTCAGTGGACTCTATAATTTCAAGACTTACTATAGAGCTGTATTAATTAAGACAGTGTGGTATTGGTGAAAGGATAGAAACATAGAACAGTGGAATAAAACAGTCTATAAATTAACTAACTCAAATATAGTCAGTTGATTTTCATCCAGGTTGCAGAGGCAAGTCAATAAAGACAGTTTTTTCAATAAATGGTACTAGAACAATTGGACATCTATATGCAAAAAGATGAACCTCAATCTAACTTCAGAACTTATACCAAAATTAACTCAAAATGGATCATATATACAATTAAAAAATGTAAAAATAAGGCTAAGATGTTTCTAGGAAAACATAAGAGGAAAGCTTTGTGACCCAAGGAGTTCTTAGATATGACATGAAAATGTTGATCCATAAAAGAAAAAAAATGGATAAATTAGACATTATCAAAATTTAAAACTTCTGCTTTTTAAAAAGGTACTCTTAAGAGAATGGATGGACTGGTTGGATCTCCAACCAGTCCATCCTAAAGGAAATCAGTCCTGAATATTCATTGGAAGGACTGATGCTGAAGCTGAAACTCCAATACTTTGGCTGCCTGATGTGAAGAACTGACTCATTAGAAAAGACCCTGATGCTGGGCAAGATTGAAGGCGGGAGGAGAAGGGGATGACAGAGGATGAGGTGGTTGGATGGCATCACTGACTCAATGGACATGAGTTTGAGTAAACTCTGAGAGTTAGTGATGGACAGGGAGGCCTGGTGTGCTGTAGTCCATGGGGTCGCAATGAGTCAGACATGACTAAGCAACTGAACTGAAGAGAATGAAAAGACAAGCTATAGACTGGGAGAAAAAATTTGCAAATCATACTTCTGACCAAGCCCTGATATCCAGAATATAGAAATAATTCCCTAAATTCATCATTATTGCAAATAAACATCTCATTTAGAAAATGGGCAAACGAGTTGAACAGACCCATTATCAAAGAAGGTAAGGTGAAAGGGTTAGTTGGAAGCCCTTCAAAGAAGATATGTGGACAGCAAATAAGCACATGGAAAAATGCTTACCTTCATTTGTTATTAGGGAAATGCAAGTTAAAACTGCAATGTGCTACTATATACTTGTTACAGTGGCTGACATTTTTTGAAAGTGAAAATATTAAATGTTGGCGAGGATGTAGAACAAGTGGAACTCTCATGCATTGCAAGTTAGAAAGCAGTACACACATTTTGGAAAACTGTTGGTGTCTTATCAGGTCAAACCTATACTTATCAGCAATCCCACTTCTAGGTATTTGCCTAAGAATCTAAAACGTGTGTTCACCTGAAAACCTATATGTGAATGTTTGTAGCAGCTTTATTTCATAATTACCAAAAACTAAGAGTAACCCATATGTCTTTAATGGGTGGTTAAACTGTGTTCCTTCTATACCTAGGAATAATATTCAACAGTAAAACGTAATGAACTATTGATCCACACAACAACATGGCTGATTCTCAGAGGCCCTATGCTGAGTGAAAGAAGTCAAACCCAAAGGACTCCATACTGTATGATTCCATTATGTGATGTTGCTGAAAAGGTAAAACTGTAGGGACCATAGGGCTGGAGAAGGGATGAGCATTGTTGATGTTGAGTGTAACAAGTGGTTGATTACAAAGGGGCACCTCGAGGGAATTTTTGGTGTGAGAGAACCATTCTGTGTCTTAATAGTAGTGGTGGTTAAACAACCATATGCATTTGTTCATATGGTTGTTCATTTGTTCATGCATTTGTTACTCTTATACAACTATGTGCTATGAAGAGTAAATTTTACTGCATGTCAGTTAAATAAAAACGATAAATGCATACATTGTGTGAGGTTGACACACCCTGCTGATTTGTGTTAAATCACTATCTCTCATTTTAAGTATTTAAATCCTTCTGGAATCAGTGCCTGTCAGAAGTAGATCCCTCGGTGTGTGTGTGTGTGTGTGTCCCCAACTCAAGTTTCCAAGGGAGCGGAAATCATCCGTGCTCAAATAATTCCTCCATCTCCGCCTCAGTGTGAGTCACCCTTTTGTTCACGGGAGACAGGAAAAGTCTCTGGAGGCATTTTAGCATGAAGTGCTTATCCTGCCTCCAACTGCTGTGCCAATCTTTCATCTGCTCTCCCACTAATTATGCCTAATATTGTATCAATTTGGCTTCCCCAAATAATCCATTGGGTGGAGCAGTCAGCTGGCTCTGTCACACATGTTGGTGTCCACCAGATCCAATGATGAGGTGGAGGAAGGCAGGAAAGAAGGGCGGCCTGGTCCAGTCTCCCCTGAAGTGAATGGGGAGCAACTCTCCCTTGCATTTTTTGACTTCTAAAATTTTGGCAATATTGTTTATATAGTGAAAGGCATAAAGTGTACAAATCTTGTCTTCTGCTTGATGAATTTTTAACAAGGTATATACTCAAGCAGCCACCCCCTAGATCAAGATGAGGCACCCTAGATGGCTTCTCATGCTCCTTTTCAGTCAGTTACCGTCTCCTATTCCCTCTGGAAGTAACCATTTTTCTGACTACTGTTGCCATAGTGAATTTTGCCTGTTCTTGAACTTCATGTAAATGGTATCACACAGTATGTAGTCTTGAGTTCAGCCTCTGTAAAGTTCATCCAGGTTGTAAATATCAGTAATTGTTTTCTGCTCTTTAGTTTTCTGTTGCACAAATATTCAATACTTATTTATCCATTGTCCCGTTGCTGGACATCTGACTATTATGAATAAGTCTGCTGTGAACATTCTTGAACATGTCTTTTGGTGGACATGAGCATTCATTTCTTGAATTTATGCCTAGGAATCAATTGCTAGGTTCTAAGAGATGCATATTGTAGTTTTAGTGAAAGTGAAGTGAAAGTGAAAGTCACTCAGTCTTGTCCAACTCTTTGTGACCCCATGGACTATACAGCCCATGGAATTCTCCAGGCCAGAATACTGGCGTGGGTAGCCTTTCCCTTCTCCAGGGGATCTTCCCAACCCAGGAATTGAACCCAAGTCTCCCGCATTGCAGGCAGATTCTTTACCAGCTGAGCCACAAGGGAAGCCTTTGGTAGACGTTGCCAAACAGTTTTTCAAAGCAGTCGTCCTGTTTTGTGTTCCTATCAGCAGTGTTTGAGAGCTCCTGGTTGCTTTACCCCTTGCCAGCCCCTGGTATTGCCAGTGTTTTTAGCTTTAACCATTCTAGTGAATGTCTGGTCGTCTCTTACTGTGTTTTTCACATCCCCCCTTTATACATACACATGCCCCTGACTGTTGTCGCAATTTCTGATTGGAATTGTTCCCGTAATTTAAGAACTTCTGATTGATTTCAGGGGTATGGAGTGGGCATGGCAATTGTATGTGATGGGCTGATGGGAGAAGCACTTTACATAGGAGAGAGGATTGAGGAACTGCCCCAGTACTGAAGTCCAAAAGGGGTAACATCCATGTGCCTTTTTTCCCAAAGGCTGTTCCATCAGAGAGCTGACTTATTATTGACAGGCATACTCATGCCTCCAGGAGACTCACTTGAGTTGTGACAGGCACAGTGTGTCCCTCCCCTGGGCAGATGGACTGCTCTGAAGCTTTTTCTGGAACTATCTGAGCTGGCGTGGCATTTCCAGTCATTTGTTTTCAGAATGACAGTGTGTCAGCTTAACCACCACTCCCCTGATACCTTTGTCAATTGGCGGAGAAAGTGGGAAAAGAGCACAATAAGCAGTTGATTCTTGATCAAGATGGGGGAAACCAAATCTCACCTTCATCTCGTTACTTGGTTTGTTGATGACCCTCCGAGCACAGACAGGCTGCTTTAAAACAGAAATCCATCGAGCAGGTGAGATACCAGGCATTTCACTGCCCAGTTCCCCAGGCCTGTCCTGATTTATGGTGGGAAAATAATGAAGAAACCTGGGGTTGCATAAATAAGCCCTAAGTGCTCTCACTCTGAGCTCATTATGGCCAGCCCCGGCCCTGATACCCAAGCTAGCCCAAGGGAAGAACCATCAAATCAACTGGCAAATAGCACTCATGTGCTTGGCCCTTACAGACCTGATTATGAATTCTGATAATGTCACTTACCATTAGTGTGACCTTAGCATGTTAATTGGCATCATGGAGCCTCGGTTTCTTAATATATATTATAAAGGCAGATATCAATATTTATTTCACAAGGTTTTGGGGGAGAAAAGGTTAGTTGGGACAACACAAATGAAAGTACCTAACATATGTAGTTCAGTTCAGTTCAGTCACTCAGTCGTGTCTGACTCTTTGCAACCCCACGGACTATAGTACGCCAGGCTTCCCTGTCCATCACAAACTCCCGGAGCTTACTAAATCTCATGTCCATTGAGTAGGTGATGCCATCCAACCATCTCATCCTCTGCTGTCCCCTTCTCCTCCTGCCTTCAGTCATTCCCAGCATCAGGGTCTTTTCAAATGAGTTACAACATATGTAGTAGGTGCTTAATAAATATTACTAATTTAACAGTCCCATACTGGAAACAGTTCAGGTGTCCTTCACCAGGTGAGTGGTTAAACGAACCATGCTATGTCCATCCCATGGAAAACCACACAGGAGTGGAGAGGAAAGAACTACTGATACACTCAAAACTTAGAGAAATCTGCAGAGTATTATGCCAAGAGAGAAAAACCATAAAAAATTATATAATGTATGGTTCCGTTTATATAGCACTGTGGAAATGACAACATTTTAGAAATGGAGAGCAGATCAGCAGTTGCCAGGGGTTCAGGATGGGGTTGGGAAGTGAGAGAGATGTGAGTGTGGTTATAAAAGAGTACCAGACACCATTGCAACAAAAAGAATAAAATACTTAGGAGTATATCTACCTAAAGAAACAAAAGACCTATACATAGAAAACTATAAAACACTGATGAAAGAAATCAAAGAGGACACAAACAGATGGAGAAACATACCGTGTTCATGGATTGGAAGAATCCAATATTGTCAAATGGCTTATTCTAAGCAAAGCAATTATAGAATTCAATGCAATCCCTATCAAGCTACCAACGGTATATTTTTCACAGAACTAGACCAAAGAATTTCACAATTTGTATGGGAAATACAAAAAACCTGCGAAATAGCCAAAGTTAATTGAGAAAGAAGAATGAACTGGAGGAATCAACCTGCCTGACTTCAGACTCTACTACAAAGCCACAGTCATCAAGACAGTATGGTACTGGCACAAAGACAGAAATATAGATCAATGGAACAGAATAGAAAGCCCAGAGATAAATCCACGAACCTATGGACACCTTATCTTCGACAAAGGAGGCAAGGATATACAATGGAAAAAAGACAACCTCTTTAACAAGTGGTGCTGGGAAACTGGTCAACCACTTGTAAAAGAATGAAACTAGAACACTTTCTACACCATACACAAAAATAAACTCAAAATGGATTAAAGATCTAAATGTAAGACCAGAAACTATAAAACTCCTAGAGGAGAACATAGGCAAAACACTCTCTGACATAAATCACAGCAAGATCCTCTATGACCCACCTCCAGAATATTGGAAATAAAAGCAAAAATAAACAAATGGGACCTAATGAAACTTAAAAGCTTTTGCACAACAAAGGAAACTATAAGTAAGGTGAAAAGACAGCCCTCAGATTGGGAGAAAATAATAGCAAATGAAGAAACAGACAAAGGATTAATCTCAAAATATACAAGCAACTCCTGCAGCTCAATTCCAGAAAAATTAATCACCCAATCAAAAAATGGGCCAAAGAACTAAACAGACATTTCTCCAAAGAAGACATACAGATGGCTAACAAACACATGAAAAGATGCTCAACATCACTCATTATCAGAGAAATGCAAATCAAAACCTCAATGAGGTACCATTACATGCCAGTCAGGATGGCTGCTAATCCAAAAATCTACAAGCAATAAATGGCGGAGAGGCTGTGAGAAAGGGGAACCTCTCTACACTGTTGGTGGAATGCAAATAGTACCCACTATGGAAACAGT
>NC_057419.1:20499901-20510923 GCF_019320065.1 Cervus canadensis
GGACAGAATAGAGGACTCCAGTTGTAATGTGCAAGTGAATCACCCGGGCATCTGGTTAAACTGCAGAGTCTGATTCAGTAGGTCTGGGGTGGTCCAAGACTCTGCATTTCTAACATGCTCCTCCAAGAACCACATCTTGAGAAGTGAAGGTGGAAGGATGTGAGTGTGGGTTCTGCATCCAGACCAGCTGGGTTCAAACCCTGACTCTGTATATCAGCAGTGTGACTTTTAACAAGCTACCTGGCCTTCCTGCACTTCCTTATTTGTAAAATGGGAATGGTAAAAATGGCTAAGAATAGTGTCCAAGGATTCCTGGGTGACCTAAATCAGTTTATGTATTTAAAATGTTTAATCAGTGACTCACAAGCTGGAATCAAGACTGCCAGGAGAAATACCAACAACCTCAGATATGCAGATGATACCACTCTACTGGCAGAAAGTAAAGAGGAACTAAAGAGCTTCTTGATGAGGGTGAAAGAGGAGAGAGAAAAAGCTGGCTTAAAACTCAACATTCAAAAAAAATGAAGATCATGGTACCCAGTCCCATCACTTCATGGCAAATAGATGAGGAAAAAGTGGAAACAGTGACAGATAAGATCTTATTTTCTTGGGCTCCAAAATCACTGTGGATGGTGACCTTCAGCCATGAAATTAAAAGATGCTTGCTCCTTGGAAGAAAAGCCATGACAAACCTAGACAAGGTATTAAAAAGCAGAGACATCACTTCCAGTAGTCATGTACGGATATGTGAGTTGGACCACAAAGATGGCTGGGTGCAGAAGAACTGATGCTTTCAAACTGTGGTGCTGGAGAAGACTCTTGAGAGTCCCTTGGACTGCAAGGAGATCAAACCAGGCAATCCTAAAGGAAATCAACCTTGAATATTCACTGGAAGGACTGATGCTGAAGCTGAAGCTCCAACACTTTGACTACCTGATATGAAGAGCTGACTCACTGGAAAAGACCCTGATGCCAGGAAAGACTAAAGGCAGAAGGAGAATGGGGTGGCAGAGGATGAAATGATAGAAAGCATCACTGACTCAATGGTCAAGAATCTTAGCAAACTCCAAGAGATAGTGAAGGACAGGGAAGCCTAGCATGCTGCAGTTCATGGGGTCACAAGGAGTCAGACATGACTTAGTGACTGAACAACAACAGGCATGTAGTATACACTCAATAAATATTAATTATTCTAAACTTCTTATGACTTACCGACTAATAAAACATTTTATGCATACTGAGAATAATGTATTATGTTTTTTACCTTGATCATAGATATTATTTTTCACACCTCTGTGAGAAAATTGGCCCCATTTTACAAAGAAAAACAGGTTTTGTGAGGTCAATGAGTTAGTTGGAAGTTGAATTTAAAGGCAAGCTGCCTGACTCCATAACCCACATCTATGCAGTGAGTATCATGAGAGAAGAAACTATAACTATTCATGACCGTATCCTCAGGGAGCTAACACAAAAATATTTGTTAAATGAATTACCTAATAAGTATTTTTGTCCTGAATTTAGAAATAAGTAAACTAAAGTTCAAAAGAATTTAAAAACATGTCCAATTATACCACAAATGGGAGAGAGGGGATTGAAACCCAGATCCCCAACCTATAAAGGCAGTGGACTATTCTTATCGCAGAAGTAATCTTGACTTTACCACTGGGAGAGATGAAATTGGGTAAAGAAAACTGACCAATGAGCAAGTATTTGAAAATACTCAACTGGAGCTGCTTGGCCTGTTTTGAGGATAACAGACCAATGCATTTGCTCACATGGAACTTCTTAGCCAAAGATTCTCCCCTCTGCTGAAGCCTCTAAGGCTATTGGGATCATGAGCCCATGCTTCCTTACCCTTACAGATAAAGGGTTAATGGAAGCTTCTTTAATGGTCTTATATAATATTTAGAGGGTGTCTTAGTTTGGGTTCCCCCCAAGAATTCAGTACAAATAGTCTTTTTGGGAGGTTTAGTGAAAACAAAGAGGAGAGTGGACAAGTGATTCAGAAAAGAGAAGGCATCCACCAATAAGGAGTACATGATTAAGTCTTCTATCCACAATAGGTAATTGGCAATGAATCCCATGAAGAAGCCTGGGAAATGGTATAAAACACAAGTTTCAAATTTATCCCACATGAGGAGAAAGGTTGCTGAGGTACTTCTAACACAACAACCAAGATTCACTGTTTGAAGGCTGCTCTCAGGGGTGTTAATTCCTTGGTACTTCAAGCCTGCCACACGTAAGAGCATGGTGACCCCCACTGTTCCAGAAAAAGCCATGTGGCAAAGAGATGTAGATGCTGCCAAATGTAAACCAGTGGGAACACTGTAGCATGGCAGACTTCAAGGGTTATGGACAGGGAACCCACAGAGTCTGCTAAGAAGCAACTTCTGATTCCTATGACAGCAGCTCACCAAGAGGGGAATTAAATAGGGGAGAAAAGGACCTACCTGTCCAAATGCGGTTGTTGGGGAAAGGGACTATATGTCCTGTACATTACAGACTAGGCCTCGTACAGTCATTTCCAAAATGGGGGATGCAGGAGACAAAGGACCACACTACTGGGTAGAGTGTTGATAAGCAGCCCATGTCTGTACCTCTCAACCCTGACTTCATTTAAACACATTCTTAAACTTGGCTGCAGATAAGGAAATAAGAGGATCTGTACTTGAGGGCTGGGGAGACGGTAAGAGAAGGTTCAGAGGAGGCGTCCTGTGTTATTAGATTTGTTCTTAATCCCAGAAGGAAAAAATATATTTATTTTCAGAAATATCAGTGTTCTCCAGAATCAGTGAGGTCATGGAAACCCTAATCTTTGCCATGTGCTCTCACAGCCACAGTTATGCTAATTAAACCTGGGGGCTCCGGTGAACCCAGTGAAGTCAGCCCCAAGTCAGCAGGCTGAAGGGGGATGGGAAAGCACATGGAGACAGTATTAGTTGTTTTTGCATTCAAAGCTTAGGTATGAGGCCAATTTGCCCCCACCCTTCTTTTTATTTTCCTGGGTCATGGAAGCCACTTAGAGTCCACCCAGAATGTGGAGTAGCAAACAGCAAGATATGCCATTGCCATTAACCTGATCTGTCATCACCAATGCTGGGGGGTGGGTGGGGAGGGAATCCTTCTAGAAGGGCATCAAAACTGGATTTGGGATCTAGAGTGCTTCAAATGTTGTTGCTACTCTCACTCAGTTTATTTTTTATTTTTTTATTTTATTTTTTGGCACATGTGCCACACAGTATGTTGGATCTTAGCTCCTCAGAGACGGATCTAACCTGCAACCCTTGCATTGGGAGTGTGGGGTCTTAATCACTGGACCTCCAGGGAAGTCCCTCAACTCAATTTCTTCAACAAAGGGGCGTGGATGCTACTGGGGAATTATGGGCATGTGGGCCTGAGGGAGCCCCAGCAGCCATTCCCCAGCCCGTGGAGCTCTACTTCTAAAGTGAAGTGAAAGTGTTAGTCATTCAGTCGTGTCCCACTTTTTGCGACCCCACAGACGGGAGCCCCCCCAGGTTCCTCTGTCCATCGAATTCTCCAGGCAAGAATACTGGAGTGGGTAGCCATTCCCTTCTCCAAGGGATCTTTCCAACCCAGGGATCGAACTCGGGTCTCCTGCATTGCAGGTGGATTCTTTACTCTATGAGCCACCAGAGAAGCCACTTCTAAAGGGAGGGTTAAAATATTCAATATGCTTTCGAGTCACCATACAGTATTTATTCCAAAGACATCTAAGAGCCCAGAGAAGGGAGATTTATTCTGTGTGTCTCTGCAATCCTGTCTCTTTCTTTCTGCCTCCTTCTCCTTCCTGCCATTCTTGGTTCTTCATACACCAAATGTCTTTAAGGCATAGAGTGGGTCTGTGTGTATTTGCATAACAGCAGTCCTCTATATAAAAATGAATTCTGAATAGATTGCTCCATTGTATATATGTGTGGGTATACATGTGCATACATGGATTTATTTTTTCAAGAACAAATGTCTCAATGTTTCTCTTCCTTGAGAAAAATTACCAACTACCAGGTTCTCAAATTCCACATAGAGCTTTGTAAAAGAGAGAAAATATATGTTAAAAGCCACAAAGAAATGAAATACAGTGAAGACTCATATTTTTGTTTCAAATAGCCCTGAATTTCCAAAGACTTCACAAGTCAAGTAGAAGGCAATCTTGAAATAGTTTTGTTCCCCTCTACAGTAGGTGAATAATCTTTGGGACACTGGCCAGTGATTAAGTAACCAAGATTCATTGTCTCCCTGAAGCAAAAAGAAGTTATGGAAGCAGAATTGCTCCAGGACTGTGGGAAACTCAGCTTTGCAAACAGACTGTCCTGAGTTCAACTCTAGACACTGCCACTCACTTGAGCAAGTTTCTAAACCTCTTAGAATCGATTTCCTTATTTAGAAAATGGGGGCGATTCACATCTAGACCACAGATTTATTGTGAATAATACCCATATTGTATATGGAGCACCTGGCACAAAGCAGGTGTCAAGAACTGTAAAGGGCCTAAGAGTCCAGCCTGCTTGCAAACTACCAAGCTAGCCTGCCATGCTTTTATGGATACTGGTAGAAGACAGACTCCTGGGTCAGAGATGGACAGTTTCTTACAGGAATAATAGTAGCCAGATTATCAGCATTTTCCCATCAGTTTCCCAAGCCTCAAGTCTCACAGAGGCGTGTGAAGAGGACCAGGTGGGACCTGTATACACAGGCAGGTTTCATTATAGGAGAGTAACAGGGGCAGGCTGGGGTGGGCAGTGATGGATCAAGGGAATGTATGGGGGAGTGAGCCCTGAAGATATAGCTGTTGTTTTAGTCATTCAATTGTGTTCAACTCCATGCGATCCCATGGGCTGTAGCCCATGAGGCCCCTCTGTCCATGGGATTCTCCAGGCAAGAATACTGGAGTGGGTTGCCATTTCTCCCTCCAGAGAATTTTCCCAACCAAGGGATCAAACCCCTGATGATACAGAGTAACACTCATTTTGGAAGAAGATAGAAAGGCAAAGAATGTGGAATAAGACCGCAGTAAAATGACAGGAAGAAAAAGAAATGGGTTGAAGGGTGTCTAATAGTTTCTATTCTTGTACTGAGAAAGGGAATAGACATGTGAGGCAGATGATATTTTCCAACAAATGGCCTTAACAATATCTCCATCTGCTTTTCCAGAAACTTGCCACTCTCCCATCCAGAGGTGGACTCTTATTTTTCCTCCTCTTGAAACTGGTTGGGATTTTGTAACTGCCTCAACAAATAGAATGCAGTAGAAGTGATGTGTGACTTCTGGATTAGAAAAGCCAACATATCTTCTAGCCACTTCTCTCTTTCTTGGGATAGTCATCCTTGAGACTGAACCACCATATTGTGAGGAAGCCCAAGCTACCCAGAGAAGTCATGTGTAGATGTTCTGGCTAACAACCTCAGGGAAGGTCCCAAACACATTAGTAAACAAGTCTACAGAGGATTCTAGCACCATGAGGCCAGGTCATCATCACCTTCTGAGGTTTCACCATATAACAGAGATCAACCAATCCTGCTGTACCCTGTCCAAATTCCTGACCCACAGAACCCACAGAATGCAAAAGCATAATATGTGGTTGTTCCATGTCACTGAGTTTGGGGTAATTTATTACACAGCAATAGATGACTATAACAACCAGGCTGGGGAGCAGGAAAGCCTTCCTAAAAAGAGCTGGGGGAAACTGAGCTGGTGTCTTTTAGGGAGAAATGAAAAGCTTTCAGTGGATGGAAGCCTACCAGGGGAATGTGAAGCTCAAACGTGTAGGGACAATAGGTTCAGTTTGTCACCATTCCTGAGCCCAGCTCATACTCCAGAAACAGTGGGTGGTCGCATCAGTCAGGCAGAGTGCAAGAAGGGCCCTGACTCCTCAGAGTCTCCGACTCATTATTCCAGTAGCATCTCTAACCTTTGTTGCAGACTCACGGCCACAGCTTCTCCTTCTGCCAATCTGCATTTTTTCTCCTTATTTCTTGTTTTAGCAGCACTAATCAGCCAAGAAATTGAGGAGTAGCCCTCAAACTGAAACACTCTTCTTCATTCCCATGCATTTGCCACAACTCTGATACCCATGCTTCTTTGAATAAATTAGGCTTATTTAAAAAAAATGTACCAGTCTTAGGACTTGCCTGAAGGTCCAGTGGTTAAGATTCTGCACTTTCAGTACAGCGGGTGTGGGTTCAATCTCTGGCCAGGGAACTAAGATCCCACGTGCGGCATGGCATGGCCACAAGAAAAAAAAAGTGTACCAGATTGAACACTGAAAACTTACAAACTGAGATGCACAGAAATATAACTTTACTTCTTGTTCTTGAGCACCTACCTCCATTGATGGTGCTAATTATAGACATCTCAGTTTCTTCTAGCTTTCATTGGTTTTTTGGGATAGTTATTTAGTTTTTCCAAATTCTGCCTCCTTATCAAAGATTCCTCCTTCTCTTGTTTTCTAATATGGTGACTAGGCGCATTTTTATGGCTGGGAGAAGGTAGCCTGGTCCTCCTGCTGTTCTCAACGTGGAAGGTGGCTTGGCTTACCTGATTACGTGGCATCCTGCCCTGGTCTCCACTGAGGGGTGCCTGGTCTTTTAGATATTGTGCTGGCAACCCCTGCTGCCATTGCCTCTTCTGGGAGGTCCCCCAACTCTGCAAGGCCCCCACAGGCCTTCACAAGTACCTCTGCCCTCCCAGTGCTTCCATGCCTGAGTCAGGCACCCAGGAACTGCCCCCTTCCTTCCAGAGAACACAAGTCTGTGAGACTGACATCACCTTACTTCTGTGTCCAGAAGATGAAAGCCAATGCTGTCGCAGGTTCCTGAAATACTCGTAGTAATTCAGGATGTGCCTGGTGAGGTGGTCACTTACCCCGATGCTTTCAGGTTCTCCCAAGCCCAAGTGGGTGCTTCTACCATGCCTTTCTTTGGCCCCCATGTCTTATCTGGAAGGTGGGAAGGGTGGGGACTTGCTTCTTCTAGCTTCAACTCCCTGAACTGGCAGGGTGGTCCCTCTCTCATATGTAGGGGCTCCCCTTCCTTACATTGGTTCTTCATCCTTCCTACACTATGACTTTACCATGGTCAACCCTCTAAGCTTTGGTTTCTATTTTATGAGAGCCCAACTTTTGGAATCCTGAGAAAAGCCTTTGCTTTCCCTTGTTAGTCTGCCTTTCAAGATTATTGTTCCAGGAAGGGCTTTTAAAAGTCTAGATGAAATGTCAAGCTAAGCAATGATTCATGTGTCCTCTACCATACCCACTTCTTCCCAGGACACTAAGCCTTCATCTCCTGGCATGATCTTCATGAGAGAAGAACAGCAAGTGATTCTTTTTTTTTTCTCTCTCTCTCTCTCTTTTTTAAATAAAACGTACCTACAAACATAGAAAACACATTTGGAAAAAAAAAAGAAAACACATTTGGATGGTATTTTAAAATATTCTCCTACTATCTATTAATAAGCTAAGTGGAAAAGTAACATCATGAGAAGTTGTGGCATACTGGCTTCTATTTTAAATTATATCTACTCTAAAAACTGAAAACAGGTTTGCCAATAATTAAAATACTAAGTTATTTTTATCACATTTTGTATAAATCCAAATTTAAGTTAATTGTCATTATCCATGGGGGAATTTTGAAGCCAGAGGGTTCTCCATCTTTAAATATCACCTGAAATATGCCAGGTACAACATTTGACAAGTATCTTCTCAGGACAGAAGCAGTGAGACGATGAATTTAGAAGACAACATTCTCATCATCATCATCTCAGGCCTTGAACACTCACCAGAAGTCACATTTGGGTTAAGGACAGTCTGATTTCCAATGCGTACATGCTGTTATACTTCTAGGCTGAATTTTTTCTTAACCTGAAAACACGTATTTCAGAAAAGAGGAGTTTTGTGTGTGGATGAGACTAGAGTGGACAGGAGGCTCTGTTGGGCTATTTGAACAGAACCAGGGAAGGTCTCCATCCCTGACTATCTTCCCCAACCAGGTGCCAAGGTGATGACATTTCACCATTAGAGAGGTATTCCTCTAACTTCAGAATTACCCAAATCAGCAAGTCTCTTTTAAAATTTCCTTATGAGCTTTCAGTTCAGTTCAGTTGCTCAGTCGTGTCTGATTCTTCACGACCCCATGGATCTCAGCACTCCAGGCCTCCTTGTCCATCACCAACTCCTGGAGTTTACTCAAACTCATGTCCATTGAGTCAGTGATGCCATCCAACCATCTCATCCTCTGTCGTCCCTTCTCCTGCCCTCAATCTTTCCCAGCATCAGAGTCTTTTCAAATGAATCAGCTCTTCACATCAGGTAGACAAAGTATTGGAGTTTCAGCTTCAGCATCAGTCCTTCCAATGACTATTCAGGACTGATTTCCTTTAGTCCTTTCCAATGACTTATTCAGGACTGGTTGGATCTCCTTGCAGTTCAAGGGACTCTCAAGAGTCTTCTCCAACACCACAGTTCAAAAGCATCAATTCTTCGGTGCTCAGCCTTCTTCATAGTCCAACTCTCACATCCATACATGACTACTGGAAAAACCACAGCCTTGACTAGACGGACCTTTGTTGGCAAAGTAATGTCTCTGCTTTTTAATATGCTGTCTAGGTTGGTCATAACTTTTCTTCCAAGGAGTAAGCATCTTTTAATTTCATGGCTGCAGTCACCATCTGCAGTGATTTTGGAGCCCAAAAAAATAAAGTCAGCCACTGCTCCCACTGTTTCTCCATCTATTTGCCATGAAGTGATGGGACCAGATGGCATGATCTTAGTTTTCTGAATGTTGAGCTTTAAGCCAGGCCTTTTTCACTCTCCTCTTTCACTTTCATCAAGAGGCTCTTTAGTTCTTCTTCACTTTCTGCCATAAGGGTGGTGTCATCTGCATATCTGAGGTTATGGATATTTCTCCCGGCAATCTTGATTCCAGCTTGTGCTTCTTCCAGCCCAGCGTTTCTCATGATGTACTCTGCATATAAATTAAATAAGCAGGGTGACAATATACAGCCTTGACGTACTCCTTTTCCTATTTGGAACCAGTCTGTTGTTCCATGTCCAGTTCTAACTGTTGCTTCCTGACCTGCATACAGATTTCTCAAGAGGCAGGTCAGGTGGTCTGGTATTCCCATCTCTTTCAGATTTTTCCACAGTTTATTGTGATCAAATATTTAAAGAGCACTATATACAATTCACTATACTAGGGTGCAAAGAGGAGTTGGGATGGAGGGATGAAGAGATGAGGGAGAAGCAAAAAACAAATTGATCAATTAAGTCACCAATACCTTAGTGTGACTATCTTGCCAGCAGTTTTCCTTCCTTTGAGAATTAGGCTCAATGAGAACCTTGGGTGTCTGAAGAGAGATCAGGAAGAAGAAAGAGAAATAGAAAATGAAAGTTGGGGGAAGGTAGAGAAGCTGCTAGAAACTATCATATTCCCTTAAGTTTTCATTTCTCCCTCTCTCACACATTTTAATAATTTCTCCTCAGGACTTATCCTGCAATCTATACATAGATTTAATGAGGCAGTGTATTTCTTCTTTTTTCTTAAGTTATTAAATTGAGCTTGATATTAAATAATACTTATAATCCATGGCATGTAATACTTAGAGATCAGTAGTATTTTAATTGAAATTTTAATTGAGATAATTATAGATTTTCACAAAGTCATAAGAGATAATGCAAAGATATCCTGTGAACACTTTATCCAGTTTCCACCAATGGTGACACTGTATAAAGCTATAGTATAATATCACAACCAGGACATTAACATTGATACAATCCACAAATCTTAATTGGATTCCCCCAGTTTACTAGTACTTCTGTGTGTCTGCTTAATTCTATGCAACTTTATCACATTTGTAGGTTCATGAATTCACCACCACAGTCAAGATACCACCATATACAAACAGTTCATACACCCAATATCAAACAAACAACCCAATAAAAATAGGGCAGAAGACCTAAATAGCCATTTCTCCAAAGAAGACACACCATATGGTCAACAGACACAAGAGAAGATGCTGAACATCACTAATCATTAGAGAAATGCAAATCAAAACTACAATGAGGTACCACCTCACACCAGTCAGAATGGCCATAATCAAAAACTACAAGCAATAAATGCTGGAGAGGGCATGGAGAAAAGAGATCCCTCCTACACTGTTGGTGCATCTAGTATGGAGAACAATATGAAGGTTCTTTAAAAAACTAAAAAACAATATGAAGGTTCCTTAAAAAACCTGGGCATATAGCCAGAAGAAATTAAAACACTAATTTGAAAAGAAACATGCACCCATTCCAGCACTATTTACAATAGCCAAGACATGGAAGCAACCTAAATGTCCACCAACAGACGAATGGATAAAGAAGATGTGGTACATATATACATTGAAGTATTAGTCATAAAAAGGAATGAATTAATGGCACTTGCAGCAACATGGATAGACCTAGAGACAATCATATTAAGTGAAGTAAGTCAGACGGAGAAAGACAAGTATTATACAATATCACTTACACATGAACTCTAAACAATAATACAAATGAACTTATTTACAAAACAGAAAGACTCTCAGACATAGAGAATAAACTTACAGTTACCAAAGGGGAAGGGAGGGAGGGATAAACTGGGAACATGAAATTAACAAATACATACTACTATATATAAAATAAACAACAAAGATTTGCTGTATAGCACAGGGAACTATATTCAGTATCTTGTAATAATCTATAATGGAGAAGAATCTGGAAAAGAATATGTATATATGTATGTGTGTATATATATACATACTTATATATATATATGTGTGTGTGTGTATATATATATATATATAAAACTGAATCATTTTGTTGAATACCTAAGATAATATTATAAAACAACTATACTTCAATTAAAAAAAAGACCACAAAATTCCTTCCTGGTACTCTTTTTTTTTTTTTTTTTTAATTTTTTTAATTAGTTGGAGGCTAATTACTTCACAACAATTCAGTGGGTTTTGTCATACATTGAATTATGAAT